>NW_026109515.1:0-32625 GCF_024516045.1 Bombus affinis | reverse complement strand
AGTGACGTATAACGTTATATACTATTACGCTATAAGGTATAACGATATATTGCATCACTATATGACGTATAGCGTTATACTGCATCACTATATGACGCATAACGTTATATACTACTACGTTATGAATGATTAACGTTACATTGCATCGCTGTATGACGTATAACTTTATATACTATTACGTTATGAAGGA
Source organism: Bombus affinis (assembly GCF_024516045.1). Taxonomy (NCBI): domain Eukaryota; kingdom Metazoa; phylum Arthropoda; class Insecta; order Hymenoptera; family Apidae; genus Bombus; species Bombus affinis. The sequence goes on along the minus strand of NW_026109515.1, from coordinate 32,435 downwards.
ATAACGTTACATTGCATCATTAAATGACGTATTACGTTATATACTATTACGTTATAACGCATAACGTTATATTGCATCAATATGTGACGTATATCGTTATACACTATTACGCTATAAGGTATAACGGTATATTGCATCACTATATGACGTATAACGCTATATACTATTACGCTATAAGGTATAACGATATATTGCATCACCATATGACGTATAGCGTTATATTGCATCACTATATGCCGTATAACGTTATATTGCATCACAGTATGACGTATAACTTTATATACTATTACGTTATGAAGGAATAACATTATATTGCATCACTCTATGACGTACAACGTTATATACTATTACGCTATAAGTTATAACGATGTACTGCAACACTATGTGACGTATAACGTTATATAGCATCACTATATGACGTATAACTTTATATACTATTACGTTATGAAGGAATAACATTATATTGCATCACTCTATGCCGTATAGCGTTATATACTATTACGTTATAACGCATAACGTTATATTGCGTCACTATGTGACGTATAACGATATACCATCATGTTATAACGTATAACGTTATGTCGCATCACTATAGGACGTATAACGTTATATCACATCACTATAAGACGTATAACGTTATACCTCACCTCTATAGGACGTATAGACGTATAACGTTATATACTATTACGTTATAACGTACAACGTCATATTGCATCACTATATGACGTATAACGTTAGATACTATTACGATATAACGTATAACGTCATATTGCATCACTATATGACGTATAACGTTACATACTATTACGATATAACGTATAACGTTATATCGCATCACTATAGGACGTATATCGTTATATGGCATCACTATATGACGTATAACGTTATATACTATTACGCTATAAGGTATAACGATATATTGCATCACTATATGACGTATAGCGTTATACTGTATAACCATATGACGTATAACGTTATATTGCGTCACTACATGCCGTAAAACGTTATACACTATTACGTTATATAGTATAACGATGTACTGCATCACTATGTGACGTATAACGTTATACAGCATCACTATATGACGCATAACGTTATATACTACTACGTTATGAATGATTAACGTTACATTGCATCGCTGTATGAAGTATAACTTTATATACTATTACGTTATGAAGGAATAACGTTACATTGCATCATTAAATGACGTATTACGTTATATGCTATTACGCTATAAGGTATAACGATATATTGCATCACTGTATGACGTATAACGTTATACACTATTACGCTATATAGTATAACGATGTACTGCATCACTATGTGACCTATAACGTTATACAGCATCACTATATGACGTATAACGCTATATACTATTACGCTATAAGGTATAACGATATATTGCATCATCATATGACGTATAGCGTTATATTGCATCACTATATGCCGTATAACGTTATATTGCATCACAGTATGACGTATAACTTTATATACTATTACGTTATGAAGGAATAACATTATATTGCATCACTCTATGACGTACAACGTTATATACTATTACGCTATAAGTTATAACGATGTACTGCATCACTATGTGACGTATAACGTTATATGGCATCACTATATGGCGTATAACGTTACATACTATTACGTTATCAAATAGTACGTTATAACGTATAACGCTTTATACTATTACGTTATAACGTATGACGTTATATGCTATTACGTTATCTACTAGTACGTTATAACGTATAACGTTATATTCTATTACATTATAACGTATAACGTTATATACTATTACGGTATAACGTATAACGATATATTGTATTACTATAGGAGGTATAACGTTATATCGCATCGCTACAAGACGTATAACTTTATATACTATCACGTTAGCAGGTATAACGATATATTGCATCACTATATGACGTATAACTTTATATATTATTACGTTGTAACGTATAACGTTATATTGCATTACTTTATGCCGTATAACGTTATATACTATTACGTTCTAACGTATAACGTTATATTGCATCACTCTATGACGTATTACGTTATATACTATTACGTTATAACGCATAACGTTATATTGCGTCACTATGTGACGTATAACGATATACCATCATGTTATAACGTATAACGTTATGTCGCATCACTATAGGACGTATAACGTTATATCACATCACTATAAGACGTATAACGTTATACCTCACCTCTATAGGACGTATAACGTTATATTGCATCACTATATGCCGTATAACGTTATATAATATCACGCTATAAGGTATAACGACATATTGCATCACTATATGACGTAGAATGTCATATACTATTACGTTATAACGAATAACGTTATATCGCATCAATGTATGACGTATAACGTTATATACTACTACGTTATGAATGATTAACGTTACATTGCATTGCTGTATGACGTATAACTTTATATACTATTACGTTATGAAGGAATAACGTTATATTGCATCACTCTATGACGTATAACGTTATATACTATTACGTTATAACGTATAACGTCATATTGCATCACTATATGACGTATAACGTTACATACTATTACGATATAACGTATAACGTCATATTGCATAACTATATGACGTATAACGTTACATACTATTACGATATAACGTATAACGTTATATCGCATCACTATAGGACGTATATCGTTATATGGCATCACTATATGACGTATAACGTTATATACTATTACGCTATAAGGTATAACGATATATTGCATCACTATATGACGTATAGCGTTATACTGTATAACCATATGACGTATAACGTTATATTGCGTCACTACATGCCGTAAAACGTTATACACTATTACGCTATATAGTATAACGATGTACTGCATCACTATGTGACGTATAACGTTATACAGCATCACTATATGACGCATAACGTTATATACTACTACGTTATGAATGATTAACGTTACATTGCATCGCTGTATGAAGTATAACTTTATATACTATTACGTTATGAAGGAATAACGTTACATTGCATCATTAAATGACGTATTACGTTATATGCTATTACGCTATAAGGTATAACGATATATTGCATCACTGTATGACGTATAACGTTATACACTATTACGCTATATAGTTTAACGATGTACTGCATCACAGTATGACGTATAACTTTATATATTATTACGTTATGAAGGAATAACATTATATTGCATCACTCTATGACGTACAACGTTATATACTATTACGCTATAAGTTATAACGATGTACTGCAACACTATGTGACGTATAACGTTATATAGCATCACTATATGACGTTTAAATTTATATTACGTTATAACGTATAACGTTATATTGCATCACTCTATGACGCATTACGTTATATACTATTAAGTTATAACGCATAACGTTATATTGCATCACTACATGACGTATATCGTTATACACTATTACGCTATAAGGTATAACGATATATTGCATCACTGTGTGACGTATAACTATATATACTATTACGCTATAAGTTATAACGATGTACTGCATCACTATGTGACGTATAACGTTATATGGCATCACTATATGGCGTATAACGTTACATACTATTACGTTATCAAATAGTACGTTATAACGTATAACGCTTTATACTATTACGTTATAACGTATGACGTTATATGCTATTACGTTATCTACTAGTACGTTATAACGTATAACGTTATATTCTATTACATTATAACGTATAACGTTATATACTATTACGGTATAACGTATAACGATATATTGTATTACTATAGGAGGTATAACGTTATATCGCATCGCTACAAGACGTATAACTGTATATACTATCACGTTAGCAGGTATAACGATATATTGCATCACCATATGACGTATAACTTTATATATTATTACGTTATAACGTATAACGTTATATTCCATTACTTTATGCCGTATAAAGTTATATACTATTACGTTCTAACGTATAACGTTATATTGCATCACTCTATGACGTATTACGTTATATACTATTACGTTATAACGCATAACGTTATATTGCGTCACTATGTGACGTATAACGATATACCATCACGTTATAACGTATAACGTTATGTCGCATCACTATAGGACGTATAACGTTATATCGCATCACTATATGACGTATAACGTTATATACTACTACGTTATGAATGATTAACGTTACAATGCATCGCTGTATGACGTATAACTTTATATACTATTACGTTATGAAGGAATAACGTTATAATGCATCACTCTATGACGTATAACGTTATATACTATTACGTTATAACGTATAACGTCATATTGCATCACTATATGACGTATAACGTTACATACTATTACGATATAACGTATAACGTTATATCGCATCATTACAGGACGTATAACGTTATATAGCATCACTATATGACGTATAACGTTATATACTATTACGCTATAAGGTATAACGATATATTGCATCACTATATGACGTATAGCGTTATACTGCATCACTATATGACGCATAACGTTATATACTACTACGTTATGAATGATTAACGTTACATTGCATCGCTGTATGACGTATAACTTTATATACTATTACGTTATGAAGGAATAACGTTACATTGCATCATTAAATGACGTATTACGTTATATACTATTACGTTATAACGCATAACGTTATATTGCATCAATATGTGACGTATATCGTTATACACTATTACGCTATAAGGTATAACGGTATATTGCATCACTATATGACGTATAACGCTATATACTATTACGCTATAAGGTATAACGATATATTGCATCACCATATGACGTATAGCGTTATATTGCATCACTATATGCCGTATAACGTTATATTGCATCACAGTATGGACGTATAACTTTATATACTATTACGTTATGAAGGAATAACATTATATTGCATCACTCTATGACGTACAACGTTATATACTATTACGCTATAAGTTATAACGATGTACTGCAACACTATGTGACGTATAACGTTATATAGCATCACTATATGACGTATAACTTTATATACTATTACGTTATGAAGGAATAACATTATATTGCATCACTCTATGCCGTATAGCGTTATATACTATTACGTTATAACGCATAACGTTATATTGCGTCACTATGTGACGTATAACGATATACCATCATGTTATAACGTATAACGTTATGTCGCATCACTATAGGACGTATAACGTTATATCACATCACTATAAGACGTATAACGTTATACCTCACCTCTATAGGACGTATAGACGTATAACGTTATATACTATTACGTTATAACGTACAACGTCATATTGCATCACTATATGACGTATAACGTTAGATACTATTACGATATAACGTATAACGTCATATTGCATCACTATATGACGTATAACGTTACATACTATTACGATATAACGTATAACGTTATATCGCATCACTATAGGACGTATATCGTTATATGGCATCACTATATGACGTATAACGTTATATACTATTACGCTATAAGGTATAACGATATATTGCATCACTATATGACGTATAGCGTTATACTGTATAACCATATGACGTATAACGTTATATTGCGTCACTACATGCCGTAAAACGTTATACACTATTACGTTATATAGTATAACGATGTACTGCATCACTATGTGACGTATAACGTTATACAGCATCACTATATGACGCATAACGTTATATACTACTACGTTATGAATGATTAACGTTACATTGCATCGCTGTATGAAGTATAACTTTATATACTATTACGTTATGAAGGAATAACGTTACATTGCATCATTAAATGACGTATTACGTTATATGCTATTACGCTATAAGGTATAACGATATATTGCATCACTGTATGACGTATAACGTTATACACTATTACGCTATATAGTATAACGATGTACTGCATCACTATGTGACCTATAACGTTATACAGCATCACTATATGACGTATAACGCTATATACTATTACGCTATAAGGTATAACGATATATTGCATCATCATATGACGTATAGCGTTATATTGCATCACTATATGCCGTATAACGTTATATTGCATCACAGTATGACGTATAACTTTATATACTATTACGTTATGAAGGAATAACATTATATTGCATCACTCTATGACGTACAACGTTATATACTATTACGCTATAAGTTATAACGATGTACTGCAACACTATGTGACGTATAACGTTATATAGCATCACTATATGACGTTTAAATTTATATTACGTTATAACGTATAACGTTATATTGCATCACTCTATGACGCATTACGTTATATACTATTAAGTTATAACGCATAACGTTATATTGCATCACTACATGACGTATATCGTTATACACTATTACGCTATAAGGTATAACGATATATTGCATCACTGTGTGACGTATAACTATATATACTATTACGCTATAAGTTATAACGATGTACTGCATCACTATGTGACGTATAACGTTATATGGCATCACTATATGGCGTATAACGTTACATACTATTACGTTATCAAATAGTACGTTATAACGTATAACGCTTTATACTATTACGTTATAACGTATGACGTTATATGCTATTACGTTATCTACTAGTACGTTATAACGTATAACGTTATATTCTATTACATTATAACGTATAACGTTATATACTATTACGGTATAACGTATAACGATATATTGTATTACTATAGGAGGTATAACGTTATATCGCATCGCTACAAGACGTATAACTTTATATACTATCACGTTAGCAGGTATAACGATATATTGCATCACTATATGACGTATAACTTTATATATTATTACGTTGTAACGTATAACGTTATATTGCATTACTTTATGCCGTATAACGTTATATACTATTACGTTCTAACGTATAACGTTATATTGCATCACTCTATGACGTATTACGTTATATACTATTACGTTATAACGCATAACGTTATATTGCGTCACTATGTGACGTATAACGATATACCATCATGTTATAACGTATAACGTTATGTCGCATCACTATAGGACGTATAACGTTATATCACATCACTATAAGACGTATAACGTTATACCTCACCTCTATAGGACGTATAACGTTATATTGCATCACTATATGCCGTATAACGTTATATAATATCACGCTATAAGGTATAACGACATATTGCATCACTATATGACGTAGAATGTCATATACTATTACGTTATAACGAATAACGTTATATCGCATCAATGTATGACGTATAACGTTATATACTACTACGTTATGAATGATTAACGTTACATTGCATCGCTGTATGACGTATAACTTTATATACTATTACGTTATGAAGGAATAACGTTATATTGCATCACTCTATGACGTATAACGTTATATACTATTACGTTATAACGTATAACGTCATATTGCATCACTATATGACGTATAACGTTACATACTATTACGATATAACGTATAACGTCATATTGCATAACTATATGACGTATAACGTTACATACTATTACGATATAACGTATAACGTTATATCGCATCACTATAGGACGTATATCGTTATATGGCATCACTATATGACGTATAACGTTATATACTATTACGCTATAAGGTATAACGATATATTGCATCACTATATGACGTATAGCGTTATACTGTATAACCATATGACGTATAACGTTATATTGCGTCACTACATGCCGTAAAACGTTATACACTATTACGCTATATAGTATAACGATGTACTGCATCACTATGTGACGTATAACGTTATACAGCATCACTATATGACGCATAACGTTATATACTACTACGTTATGAATGATTAACGTTACATTGCATCGCTGTATGAAGTATAACTTTATATACTATTACGTTATGAAGGAATAACGTTACATTGCATCATTAAATGACGTATTACGTTATATGCTATTACGCTATAAGGTATAACGATATATTGCATCACTGTATGACGTATAACGTTATACACTATTACGCTATATAGTTTAACGATGTACTGCATCACAGTATGACGTATAACTTTATATACTATTACGTTATGAAGGAATAACATTATATTGCATCACTCTATGACGTACAACGTTATATACTATTACGCTATAAGTTATAACGATGTACTGCAACACTATGTGACGTATAACGTTATATAGCATCACTATATGACGTTTAAATTTATATTACGTTATAACGTATAACGTTATATTGCATCACTCTATGACGCATTACGTTATATACTATTAAGTTATAACGCATAACGTTATATTGCATCACTACATGACGTATATCGTTATACACTATTACGCTATAAGGTATAACGATATATTGCATCACTGTGTGACGTATAACTATATATACTATTACGCTATAAGTTATAACGATGTACTGCATCACTATGTGACGTATAACGTTATATGGCATCACTATATGGCGTATAACGTTACATACTATTACGTTATCAAATAGTACGTTATAACGTATAACGCTTTATACTATTACGTTATAACGTATGACGTTATATGCTATTACGTTATCTACTAGTACGTTATAACGTATAACGTTATATTCTATTACATTATAACGTATAACGTTATATACTATTACGGTATAACGTATAACGATATATTGTATTACTATAGGAGGTATAACGTTATATCGCATCGCTACAAGACGTATAACTTTATATACTATCACGTTAGCAGGTATAACGATATATTGCATCACTATATGACGTATAACTTTATATATTATTACGTTGTAACGTATAACGTTATATTGCATTACTTTATGCCGTATAACGTTATATACTATTACGTTCTAACGTATAACGTTATATTGCATCACTCTATGACGTATTACGTTATATACTATTACGTTATAACGCATAACGTTATATTGCGTCACTATGTGACGTATAACGATATACCATCATGTTATAACGTATAACGTTATGTCGCATCACTATAGGACGTATAACGTTATATCACATCACTATAAGACGTATAACGTTATACCTCACCTCTATAGGACGTATAACGTTATATTGCATCACTATATGCCGTATAACGTTATATAATATCACGCTATAAGGTATAACGACATATTGCATCACTATATGACGTAGAATGTCATATACTATTACGTTATAACGAATAACGTTATATCGCATCAATGTATGACGTATAACGTTATATACTACTACGTTATGAATGATTAACGTTACATTGCATCGCTGTATGACGTATAACTTTATATACTATTACGTTATGAAGGAATAACGTTATATTGCATCACTCTATGACGTATAACGTTATATACTATTACGTTATAACGTATAACGTCATATTGCATCACTATATGACGTATAACGTTACATACTATTACGATATAACGTATAACGTCATATTGCATAACTATATGACGTATAACGTTACATACTATTACGATATAACGTATAACGTTATATCGCATCACTATAGGACGTATATCGTTATATGGCATCACTATATGACGTATAACGTTATATACTATTACGCTATAAGGTATAACGATATATTGCATCACTATATGACGTATAGCGTTATACTGTATAACCATATGACGTATAACGTTATATTGCGTCACTACATGCCGTAAAACGTTATACACTATTACGCTATATAGTATAACGATGTACTGCATCACTATGTGACGTATAACGTTATACAGCATCACTATATGACGCATAACGTTATATACTACTACGTTATGAATGATTAACGTTACATTGCATCGCTGTATGAAGTATAACTTTATATACTATTACGTTATGAAGGAATAACGTTACATTGCATCATTAAATGACGTATTACGTTATATGCTATTACGCTATAAGGTATAACGATATATTGCATCACTGTATGACGTATAACGTTATACACTATTACGCTATATAGTTTAACGATGTACTGCATCACAGTATGACGTATAACTTTATATACTATTACGTTATGAAGGAATAACATTATATTGCATCACTCTATGACGTACAACGTTATATACTATTACGCTATAAGTTATAACGATGTACTGCAACACTATGTGACGTATAACGTTATATAGCATCACTATATGACGTTTAAATTTATATTACGTTATAACGTATAACGTTATATTGCATCACTCTATGACGCATTACGTTATATACTATTAAGTTATAACGCATAACGTTATATTGCATCACTACATGACGTATATCGTTATACACTATTACGCTATAAGGTATAACGATATATTGCATCACTGTGTGACGTATAACTATATATACTATTACGCTATAAGTTATAACGATGTACTGCATCACTATGTGACGTATAACGTTATATGGCATCACTATATGGCGTATAACGTTACATACTATTACGTTATCAAATAGTACGTTATAACGTATAACGCTTTATACTATTACGTTATAACGTATGACGTTATATGCTATTACGTTATCTACTAGTACGTTATAACGTATAACGTTATATTCTATTACATTATAACGTATAACGTTATATACTATTACGGTATAACGTATAACGATATATTGTATTACTATAGGAGGTATAACGTTATATCGCATCGCTACAAGACGTATAACTTTATATACTATCACGTTAGCAGGTATAACGATATATTGCATCACTATATGACGTATAACTTTATATATTATTACGTTGTAACGTATAACGTTATATTGCATTACTTTATGCCGTATAACGTTATATACTATTACGTTCTAACGTATAACGTTATATTGCATCACTCTATGACGTATTACGTTATATACTATTACGTTATAACGCATAACGTTATATTGCGTCACTATGTGACGTATAACGATATACCATCATGTTATAACGTATAACGTTATGTCGCATCACTATAGGACGTATAACGTTATATCACATCACTATAAGACGTATAACGTTATACCTCACCTCTATAGGACGTATAACGTTATATTGCATCACTATATGCCGTATAACGTTATATAATATCACGCTATAAGGTATAACGACATATTGCATCACTATATGACGTAGAATGTCATATACTATTACGTTATAACGAATAACGTTATATCGCATCAATGTATGACGTATAACGTTATATACTACTACGTTATGAATGATTAACGTTACATTGCATCGCTGTATGACGTATAACTTTATATACTATTACGTTATGAAGGAATAACGTTATATTGCATCACTCTATGACGTATAACGTTATATACTATTACGTTATAACGTATAACGTCATATTGCATCACTATATGACGTATAACGTTACATACTATTACGATATAACGTATAACGTCATATTGCATAACTATATGACGTATAACGTTACATACTATTACGATATAACGTATAACGTTATATCGCATCACTATAGGACGTATATCGTTATATGGCATCACTATATGACGTATAACGTTATATACTATTACGCTATAAGGTATAACGATATATTGCATCACTATATGACGTATAGCGTTATACTGTATAACCATATGACGTATAACGTTATATTGCGTCACTACATGCCGTAAAACGTTATACACTATTACGCTATATAGTATAACGATGTACTGCATCACTATGTGACGTATAACGTTATACAGCACCACTATATGACGCATAACGTTATATACTACTACGTTATGAATGATTAACGTTACATTGCATCGCTGTATGAAGTATAACTTTATATACTATTACGTTATGAAGGAATAACGTTACATTGCATCATTAAATGACGTATTACGTTATATACTATTACGTTATAACGCATAACGTTATATTGCATCACTATGTGACGTATATCGTTATACACTATTACGCTATAAGGTATAACGATATATTGCATCACTATATGACGTATAACGTTATATGCTATTACGCTATAAGGTATAACGATATATTGCATCACTATATGACGTATAACGTTATACACTATTACGCTATATAGTATAACGATGTACTGCATCACTATGTGACCTATAACGTTATACAGCATCACTATATGACGTATAACGCTATATACTATTACGCTATAAGGTATAACGATATATTGCATCACCATATGACGTATAGCGTTATATTGAATCACTATATGCCGTATAACGTTATATTGCATCACAGTATGACGTATCACTTTATATACTATTACGTTATGAAGGAATAACATTATATTGCATCACTCTATGACGTACAACGTTATATACTATTACGCTATAAGTTATAACGATGTACTGCAACACTATGTGACGTATAACGTTATATAGCATCACTATATGACGTTTAAATTTATATTACGTTATAACGTATAACGTTATATTGCATCACTCTATGACGCATTACGTTATATACTATTAAGTTATAACGCATAACGTTATATTGCATCACTATATGACGTATATCGTTATACACTATTACGCTATAAGGTATAACGATATATTGCATCACTGTGTGACGTATAACTATATATACTATTACGCTATAAGTTATAACGATGTACTGCATCACTATGTGACGTATAACGTTATATGGCATCACTATATGGCGTATAACGTTACATACTATTACGTTATCAAATAGTACGTTATAACGTATAACGCTTTATACTATTACGTTATAACGTATGACGTTATATGCTATTACGTTATCTACTAGTACGTTATAACGTATAACGTTATATTCTATTACATTATAACGTATAACGTTATATACTATTACGGTATAACGTATAACGATATATTGTATTACTATAGGAGGTATAACGTTATATCGCATCGCTACAAGACGTATAACTTTATATACTATCACGTTAGCAGGTATAACGATATATTGCATCACTATATGACGTATAACTTTATATATTATTACGTTGTAACGTATAACGTTATATTGCATTACTTTATGCCGTATAACGTTATATACTATTACGTTCTAACGTATAACGTTATATTGCATCACTCTATGACGTATTACCTTATATACTATTACGCTATAACGCATAACGTTATATTGTATCACTATGAGACGTACAACGTTATATACCATCACGTTATAACAGATAACGTGATATCGCATCACTATATTACGTAAAACGTTATATCGCATCACTATAAGACGTATAACGTTATATCGCATCACTATAGCACGTATAACGTTATATTGCATCACTATATGACGTATAACGTTATATACTATTACGTTATAACGTATAACGTTATATGACATCACTATAGGACGTACAACTTTATATACTATTACGCTATAAGGTATAATGATATATTGCATCACTATATGACGTATAACGTTATATTGCATTACTATATGCCGTATAACGTTACATTGCTTGTCTATGTGATGTATAATGTTATATACTAATATGTTATAACGCAGAACGTTATATCGCATCACTATAGGATGTATACCGTTATATTGCGTCACTATATGACGTATAACGTTATATACTATTACGCTATAAGGTATAACGACATATTGAATCACTATATGATGTATGACGCTATTTACTATAACGCTATAAGGTATAACGATGTACTGCATCACTATGTGATGTATAACGTTATATAGCATCACTATATGACGTATAACGTTATATACTATTACGCTATAAGGTATAACGATATATTGCATCACTATGTGACGCGTAACGATATATGCTATTACGCCACAACGAGTAACGTTATACTGCATCACTATATAACGTATAACGTTATATACTATTACGCTATAAGTTAGAACAATGTACTGCATCACTATGTGACGTATAACGTTATATAGCATCACTATATGACGTATAACTTTATATACTATTACGTTATAACGTATAGCGTTATATTGCATCACTCTATGTCGTATTACGTTATATAGTATTACGTTATAGCATATAACGTTATATTGCATCACTTTTTGACGTATAACGTTACACACTATTACGATATAACGTATAACCTTATATCGCATCACTATAGGACGTATAACGTTATATAGCATCACTATATGATGTATAACGTTATATGCTATTACTCTATAAGGTATAACGATATATTGCATCACTATATGACGTATAATGCCATATACTATTACGTTAGAACGAATAACATTACATCGCATCACTATGTGACGCATAACGTTATATACTACTTCGTTATGAATGATTAACGTTACATTGCATCACTGTATGACGTATAACTTTATATACAGTTACGTTATGAAGGAATAACGTTATATTGCATCACTCTATGACGTATAACGTTATATACTATTACGTTATAACGTATAACGTCATATTGCATCACTATATGACGTATAACGTTACATACTATTACGATATAACATATAACGTTATATCGCATCACTATAGGACGTATAACGTTATATAGCATCAGTATATGACGTATAACGTTATATTCTATTACGCTATAAGGTATAACGATATATTGCATAACCATATGACGTATAACGTTATATTGCGTCACTACATGCCGTATAACGTTATACACTATTACGCTATATAGTATAACGATGTACTGCATCACTATGTGACGTATAACGTTATACAGCATCACTATATGACGCGTAACGTTATATACTATTACGCTATAAGGTATAACGATGTATTGCCTCACTATATGACGTATAACGTTATATTGCATCACTATATGCCGCATAACATTATATTGCATCACTATGTGACGTATAACGTTATATACTATTACGTAATAATGTATAACGTTATGTCGTATCACGATAGGACGTATAACGTTATATTGCATCACTATAAGACGTATAACTTTATATAGTATTACGTTATAACGTATAACGTTATACTGCATCACTCTATGACGTATAACGTTATATACTATTACGCTATAAGGTATAACGATATATTGCATCACTATATGACGTATAGCGTTATATTGCATCACTATATGCCGTATAACGTTGTATTGCATCACAGTATGACGTATATCGTTATACACTATTACGCTATAAGGTATAACGGTATATTGCATCACTATGTGACGTATAACGTTATATAGCATCACTATATGACGTATAACGTTTTATACTATTACGCTATAAGGTATAACGGTATATTGCATCACTATGTGACGTATAACGTTATACAGCATCACTATATGACGCATAACGTTATATACTATTACGCTATAAGGTATAACGATATATTGCATCACTATATGCTGTATAACGTTATATTGCATCAGTATATGCCGCATAATGTTATACTGCATCACTCTATGACGTATTACGTTATATAATATTACGATATAACGCATAACGTTATATTGCATCACTATATGCCGTACAACGTTACATTGCTTGTTTATATGATGTATAATGTTATATACTAATATGTTATAACGCAGAACGTTATATCGCATCACAATAGGATGTATAACGTTATATTGCATCACTATATGACGTATAACGTTATATACTATTACGTTATAACGTATAACGTTATATGACATCACTATAGGACGTACAACTTTATATACTATTACGCTATAAGGTATAATGATATATTGCATCACTATATGACGTATAACGTTATATTGCATTACTATATGCCGTATAACGTTACATTGCTTGTCTATGTGATGTATAATGTTATATACTAATATGTTATAACGCAGAACGTTATATCGCATCACTATAGGATGTATACCGTTATATTGCGTCACTATATGACGTATAACGTTATATACTATTACGTTATAACGTATAACGTTATATGGCATCACTATAGGACGTATAACGTTATATACTATCACGCTATAAGGTATAACGTTATATTGCATCACTCTATGTCGTATAACGTTATATACTATTATGCTATAAGGTATAACGATATATTGCATCAGTATGTGACGTATAACGTTATATAGAATCACTATATGTCGTGTAACGTTATATACTATTACGCTATAGGGTATAACGATATATTGCATCACTATATGACGTATAACGATATATTGCATCACTATGTGACGTATAACGATATATACTATTACGTCATAACGTATAACGTTATACTGCATCACTATATGACGTATAACGTTACATACTATTACGCTATAAGTTATAACGATGTACTGCAACACTATGTGACGTATAACGTTATATAGCATCACTATATGCCGTATAACGTTATATTGCTTGTCTATATGATGTATAATGTTATATACTAATATGTTATAACGCAGAACGTTATATCGCATCACTATAGGACGCATAACGTTTTTATACTATTACGTTAAAACGTATAACGTTATATACCATCACGTTATAACGTATAACGTTATATTGCATCACTCTATGACGTATAACGTTATATACTATTATGCTATAAGGTATAACGATATATTGCATCACTATATGCCGTATAACGTTATATTGCATCACTATATGCCGTATAACGTTATATTGCATCACTATATGACGAATAACGTTATATTGCATCACTATATGCCGTATAACGTTATACAGCATTAAGCTGTACGGTATAACTATATATTGCATCATTATGTGACGTATAACGATATATGCTATTACGCCACAACGTATAACGTTATACTGCATCACTATGTTACGTATAAAGTTATATACTATTACGCTACAACGTATAACGTTATATGGCATCACAATATGACGTATAAAGTTATATACTATTACGCTATAAGGTATAACGATATATTGCATCACTATATGACGTATAACGTTATATACTATTACGTTATAACGTATAACGTTATATACTATTACGCTATAAGGTATAACGTTATATTGCATCACTCTATGACGTATAACGTTACATACTATTATGCTATAAGGTATAACGATATATTGCATCACTATGTGACGTATAACGTTATATAGCATCACTATATGACGTATAACGTTATACACTATTATGCTATAAGGTATTACGATATATCTCATCACTATATGACGTATAACTTTATATACTATTAGGTTATAACATATAACGTGATATTGCATCACTCTATGACGTATAACGTTATATACTATTACGCTACAACGTATAACGTTATATGGCATCACAATATGACGTATAAAGTTATATACTATTACGCTATAAGGTATAACGATATATTGCATCACTATATGACGTATAACGTTATATACTATTACGTTATAACGTATAACGTTATATACTATTACGCTATAAGGTATAACGTTATATTGCATCACTCTATGACGTATAACGTTATATACTATTATGCTATAAGGTATAACGATATATTGCATCACTATGTGACGTATAACGTTATATAATATTACGCTATAAGCTATAACGATATATTTCATCACTATATGCCGTATAACATTATATTGCATCACTCTATGACGTATAACGTTATATACTATTATGCTATAAGGTATAACGATATATTGCATCACTATGTGACGTATGACGTTATATACTATTACACTATAAGGTATAACGATGTATTGCATCACTATGTGACGTATAACGTTATATAGCATCACTATATGACGTATAACGTTATACACTATTATGCTTTAAGGTATTACGATATATCTCATCATTATATGACGTATTACGTTATATACTATTAGGTGATAACGCATAACGTTATATTGCATCACTATATGACGTATAAGGTTATACACTATTACTCCATGAGGTATAACGATATATTGCATTACTATGTTACGTATAACGATATATACTATTACGTCATAACGTATAACGTTATATTGCATCAGTATATGACGTATAACGTTACATACTATTACGCTATAAGTTATAACGATGTACTGCAACACTATGTGACGTATAACGTTATATAGCATCACTATATGCCGTATAACGGTATATTGCTTGTCTATATGATGTATAATGTTATATACTAATATGTTATAACGCAGAACGTTATATCGCATCACTATAGGACGTATAACGTATTTATACTATTACGTTATAACGTATAACGTTATATACTATTACGCTATAAGGTATAACGTTATATTGCATCACTCTATGACATATAACGTTTTTATACTATTACGCTATAAGGTATAACGACATATTGCATCACTATATGACGTATAACGTTATATAGCATCACTATATGACGTATAACGTTATATACTATTACGCTATAAGGTATAACGACATATTGCATCACTATATGTCGTATAACGTTACATACTATTACGCTATAAGTTATAACGATATATTGCATCACTATAGGACGTATGACGTTATATACTATTACGCTATAAAGTATAACGATATATTGCGTCACTATGTGACGTATAACGTGATATTGCATCACTCTATGACGTATAACGTTATATACTATTACGCTATAAGGTATAACGACATATTGAATCACTATATGATGTATGACGTTATATACTATTACGCTATAAGGTATAACGACATATTGCATCACTATATGATGTATAACGTTATATAGCATCACTATATGACGTATAACGTTATATACTATTACGCTATAAGGTATAAAGTTATATAGCATCACTATATGACGTATAACGTTATATACTATTACGCTATAAGGTATAACGACATATTGCATCACTATATGTCGTATAACGTTACATACTATTACGCTATAAGTTATAACGATATATTGCATCACTATATGCCGTATAACGTTATATTGCATCACTATATGACGTATAACGTTATATTGCATCACTATATGCCGTATAACGTTATACAGCATTAAGCTGTACGGTATAACTATATATTGCATCATTATGTGACGTATAACGATATATGCTATTACGCCACAACGTATAACGTTATACTGCATCACTATATGACGTATAAAGTTATATACTATTACGCTATAAGTTATAACGATGTACTGCTACACTATATGACGTATAACGTTATATTGCATCACTATATGCCGTATAATGTTATATACTATTTCGTTATAACGTATAGCGATATATTTCAACACTATAGGACGTATAACGTTATATAATATTACGCTATAAGGTATAACGGTATATTGCATCACTATATGACGTATAACGATATATTGCATCACTATGTGACGAATAACGTTATATTGCATCATTATATGACGTATTACGTTATATACTATTAGGTGATAACGCATAACGTTTTATTGCATCACTATAGGACGTATAACGTTATATACTATTACGCTATAAGGTATAACGTTATATTGCATCACTCTATGACGTATAACGTTATATACTATTATGCTATAAGGTATAACGATATATTGCATCAGTATGTGACGTATAACGTTATATAGAATCACTATATGTCGTGTAACGTTATATACTATTACGCTATAGGGTATAACGATATATTGCATCACTATATGACGTATAACGATATATTGCATCACTATGTGACGAATAACGTTATATTGCATCATTATATGACGTATTACGTTATATACTATTAGGTGATAACGCATAACGTTATATTGCATCACTATATGACGTATAAGGTTATACACTATTACTCCATGAGGTATAACGATATATTGCATTACTATGTTACGTATAACGATATATACTATTACGTCATAACGTATAACGTTATATTGCATCAGTATATGACGTATAACGTTACATACTATTACGCTATAAGTTATAACGGTGTACTGCAACACTATGTGACGTATAACGTTATATAGCATCACTATATGCCGTATAACGGTATATTGCTTGTCTATATGATGTATAATGTTATATACTAATATGTTATAACGCAGAACGTTATATCGCATCACTATAGGACGTATAACGTTTTTATACTATTACGTTATAACGTATAACGTTATATACCATCACGTTATAACGTATAACGTTATATTGCATCACTCTATGACGTATAACGTTATATACTATTATGCTATAAGGTATAACGATATATTGCATCACTATGTGACGTATAACGTTATATAATATTACGCTATAAGCTATAACGATATATTTCATCACTATATGCCGTATAACATTATATTGCATCACTATATGACGTATAACGTTATATTGCATCACTATATGCCGTATAACGTTATATTTCTTGTCTATGTGAGGTATAATGTTATATACTAAAATGTTATAACGCAGAACGTTATATCGCATCACTCTAGGGCGTATAACGTTATATTGCATCACTATTTGACGTATAACGTTATGTTGCATCACTATAGGACGTATAACGTTATATACTATTACGCTATAAGGTATAACGATATATTGCATCGCTATATGACTTATAAAGTTATATTGCATCTCTATATGACGTATAATGTTATATACTAAAATGTTATAACGCAGAACGTTATATCGCATCACTATAGGACGTATAACGTTATATTGCATCACTATATGACGTATAACGTTATGTGGCATCACTATAGGACGTATAACGTTATATAATATTACGCTATAAGGTATAACGATATATTGCATCACTATATGACGTATAACGTTATATTGCATCTCTATATGACATATAACGTTATATACTATTACGTCATAACGTATAACGTTATATCGCATCAGTACATGACGTATAACGTCATATACTATTACGTTATAACGTATAAAGTTATATTGCATCACTATATGACGTATAACGTTATATTGCATCACTATATGCCGTATAATGTTATACAGCATTAAGCTATAGGGTATAACGGTATATTGCATCATTATGTGACGTATAACGATATATGCTATTACGCCACAAAGTATAACGTTATACCGCATCACTATATGACGTATAAAGTTATGTACTATTACGCTATAAGTTATAACGATGTACTGTAACACTATGTGACGTATAACGTTATATAGCATCACTATATTACGTATAACATTATATACTATTACGGCATAACGTATAATGTTATATTGCATAACTCAATGACGTATAACGTTATATACTATTACGTTATAACGTATAACGTTATATGGCATCACAATAGGACGTATAACGTTATATACTATTACGCTATAGGGTATAACGATATACTGCATCACTATATGACGTATAAAGTTATATACTATTACGCTATAAGTTATAACGATGTACTGCAACACTATGTGACGTATAACGTTATATAGCATCACTATATGACGTATAACGTTATACACTATTATGCTATAAGGTATTACGATATATCTCATCACTATATGACGTATAACTTTATATACTATTAGGTTATAACATATAACGTGATATTGCATCACTCTATGACGTATAACGTTATATACTATTACGCTACAACGTATAACGTTATATGGCATCACAATATGACGTATAAAGTTATATACTATTACGCTATAAGGTATAACGATATATTGCATCACTATATGACGTATAACGTTATATACTATTACGTTATAACGTATAACGTTATATACTATTACGCTATAAGGTATAACGTTATATTGCATCACTCTATGACGTATAACGTTATATACTATTACGTTATGAAGGAATAACATTATATTGCATCACTCTATGACGTACAACGTTATATACTATTACGCTATAAGTTATAACGATGTACTGCAACACTATGTGACGTATAACGTTATATAGCATCACTATATGACGTTTAAATTTATATTACGTTATAACGTATAACGTTATATTGCATCACTCTATGACGCATTACGTTATATACTATTAAGTTATAACGCATAACGTTATATTGCATCACTATATGACGTATATCGTTATACACTATTACGCTATAAGGTATAACGATATATTGCATCACTGTGTGACGTATAACTATATATACTATTACGCTATAAGTTATAACGATGTACTGCATCACTATGTGACGTATAACGTTATATGGCATCACTATATGGCGTATAACGTTACATACTATTACGTTATCAAATAGTACGTTATAACGTATAACGCTTTATACTATTACGTTATAACGTATGACGTTATATGCTATTACGTTATCTACTAGTACGTTATAACGTATAACGTTATATTCTATTACATTATAACGTATAACGTTATATACTATTACGGTATAACGTATAACGATATATTGTATTACTATAGGAGGTATAACGTTATATCGCATCGCTACAAGACGTATAACTTTATATACTATCACGTTAGCAGGTATAACGATATATTGCATCACTATATGACGTATAACTTTATATATTATTACGTTGTAACGTATAACGTTATATTGCATTACTTTATGCCGTATAACGTTATATACTATTACGTTCTAACGTATAACGTTATATTGCATCACTCTATGACGTATTACCTTATATACTATTACGCTATAACGCATAACGTTATATTGTATCACTATGAGACGTACAACGTTATATACCATCACGTTATAACAGATAACGTGATATCGCATCACTATATTACGTAAAACGTTATATCGCATCACTATAAGACGTATAACGTTATATCGCATCACTATAGCACGTATAACGTTATATTGCATCACTATATGACGTATAACGTTATATACTATTACGTTATAACGTATAACGTTATATGACATCACTATAGGACGTACAACTTTATATACTATTACGCTATAAGGTATAATGATATATTGCATCACTATATGACGTATAACGTTATATTGCATTACTATATGCCGTATAACGTTACATTGCTTGTCTATGTGATGTATAATGTTATATACTAATATGTTATAACGCAGAACGTTATATCGCATCACTATAGGATGTATACCGTTATATTGCGTCACTATATGACGTATAACGTTATATACTATTACGCTATAAGGTATAACGATATATTGCATCACTATGTGACGCGTAACGATATATGCTATTACGCCACAACGAGTAACGTTATACTGCATCACTATATAACGTATAACGTTATATACTATTACGCTATAAGTTAGAACAATGTACTGCATCACTATGTGACGTATAACGTTATATAGCATCACTATATGACGTATAACTTTATATACTATTACGTTATAACGTATAGCGTTATATTGCATCACTCTATGTCGTATTACGTTATATAGTATTACGTTATAGCATATAACGTTATATTGCATCACTTTTTGACGTATAACGTTACACACTATTACGATATAACGTATAACCTTATATCGCATCACTATAGGACGTATAACGTTATATAGCATCACTATATGATGTATAACGTTATATGCTATTACTCTATAAGGTATAACGATATATTGCATCACTATATGACGTATAATGCCATATACTATTACGTTAGAACGAATAACATTACATCGCATCACTATGTGACGCATAACGTTATATACTACTTCGTTATGAATGATTAACGTTACATTGCATCACTGTATGACGTATAACTTTATATACAGTTACCTTATGAAGGAATAACGTTATATTGCATCACTCTATGACGTATAACGTTATATACTATTACGTTATAACGTATAACGTCATATTGCATCACTATATGACGTATAACGTTACATACTATTACGATATAACATATAACGTTATATCGCATCACTATAGGACGTATAACGTTATATAGCATCAGTATATGACGTATAACGTTATATTCTATTACGCTATAAGGTATAACGATATATTGCATCACTATATGACGTATAACGTTATATTGCATAACCATATGACGTATAACGTTATATTGCGTCACTACATGCCGTATAACGTTATACACTATTACGCTATATAGTATAACGATGTACTGCATCACTATGTGACGTATAACGTTATACAGCATCACTATATGACGCGTAACGTTATATACTATTACGCTATAAGGTATAACGATGTATTGCCTCACTATATGACGTATAACGTTATATTGCATCACTATATGCCGCATAACATTATATTGCATCACTATGTGACGTATAACGTTATATACTATTACGTAATAATGTATAACGTTATGTCGTATCACGATAGGACGTATAACGTTATATTGCATCACTATAAGACGTATAACTTTATATAGTATTACGTTATAACGTATAACGTTATACTGCATCACTCTATGACGTATAACGTTATATACTATTACGCTATAAGGTATAACGATATATTGCATCACTATATGACGTATAGCGTTATATTGCATCACTATATGCCGTATAACGTTATATTGCATCACAGTATGACGTATATCGTTATACACTATTACGCTATAAGGTATAACGGTATATTGCATCACTATGTGACGTATAACGTTATATAGCATCACTATATGACGTATAACGTTTTATACTATTACGCTATAAGGTATAACGGTATATTGCATCACTATGTGACGTATAACGTTATACAGCATCACTATATGACGCATAACGTTATATACTATTACGCTATAAGGTATAACGATATATTGCATCACTATATGCTGTATAACGTTATATTGCATCAGTATATGCCGCATAATGTTATACTGCATCACTCTATGACGTATTACGTTATATAATATTACGATATAACGCATAACGTTATATTGCATCACTATATGCCGTACAACGTTACATTGCTTGTTTATATGATGTATAATGTTATATACTAATATGTTATAACGCAGAACGTTATATCGCATCACAATAGGATGTATAACGTTATATTGCATCACTATATGACGTATAACGTTATATACTATTACGTTATAACGTATAACGTTATATGACATCACTATAGGACGTACAACTTTATATACTATTACGCTATAAGGTATAATGATATATTGCATCACTATATGACGTATAACGTTATATTGCATTACTATATGCCGTATAACGTTACATTGCTTGTCTATGTGATGTATAATGTTATATACTAATATGTTATAACGCAGAACGTTATATCGCATCACTATAGGATGTATACCGTTATATTGCGTCACTATATGACGTATAACGTTATATACTATTACGTTATAACGTATAACGTTATATGGCATCACTATAGGACGTATAACGTTATATACTATCACGCTATAAGGTATAACGTTATATTGCATCACTCTATGTCGTATAACGTTATATACTATTATGCTATAAGGTATAACGATATATTGCATCAGTATGTGACGTATAACGTTATATAGAATCACTATATGTCGTGTAACGTTATATACTATTACGCTATAGGGTATAACGATATATTGCATCACTATATGACGTATAACGATATATTGCATCACTATGTGACGTATAACGATATATACTATTACGTCATAACGTATAACGTTATACTGCATCACTATATGACGTATAACGTTACATACTATTACGCTATAAGTTATAACGATGTACTGCAACACTATGTGACGTATAACGTTTATATAGCATCACTATATGCCGTATAACGTTATATTGCTTGTCTATATGATGTATAATGTTATATACTAATATGTTATAACGCAGAACGTTATATCGCATCACTATAGGACGCATAACGTTTTTATACTATTACGTTAAAACGTATAACGTTATATACCATCACGTTATAACGTATAACGTTATATTGCATCACTCTATGACGTATAACGTTATATACTATTATGCTATAAGGTATAACGATATATTGCATCACTATATGCCGTATAACGTTATATTGCATCCTATATGCCGTATAACGTTATATTGCATCACTATATGACGAATAACGTTATATTGCATCACTATATGCCGTATAACGTTTAATACAGCATTAAGCTGTACGGTATAACTATATATTGCATCATTATGTGACGTATAACGATATATGCTATTACGCCACAACGTATAACGTTATACTGCATCACTATGTTACGTTATAAAGTTATATACTATTACGCTACAACGTATAACGTTATATGGCATCACAATATGACGTATAAAGTTATATACTATTACGCTATAAGGTATAACGATATATTGCATCACTATATGACGTATAACGTTATATACTATTACGTTATAACGTATAACGTTATATACTATTACGCTATAAGGTATAACGTTATATTGCATCACTCTATGACGTATAACGTTATATACTATTATGCTATAAGGTATAACGATATATTGCATCACTATGTGACGTATAACGTTATATAGCATCACTATATGACGTATAACGTTATACACTATTATGCTATAAGGTATTACGATATATCTCATCACTATATGACGTATAACTTTATATACTATTAGGTTATAACATATAACGTGATATTGCATCACTCTATGACGTATAACGTTATATACTATTACGCTACAACGTATAACGTATATGGCATCACAATATGACGTATAAAGTTATATACTATTACGCTATAAGGGTATAACGATATATTGCGTCACTATATGACGTATAACGTTATATACTATTACGTTATAACGTATAACGTTATATACTATTACGCTATAAGGTATAACGTTATATTGCATCACTCTATGACGTATAACGTTATATACTATTATGCTATAAGGTATAACGATATATTGCATCACTATGTGACGTATAACGTTATATAATATTACGCTATAAGCTATAACGATATATTTCATCACTATATGCCGTATAACATTATATTGCATCACTCTATGACGTATAACGTTATATACTATTATGCTATAAGGTATAACGATATATTGCATCACTATGTGACGTATGACGTTATATACTATTACACTATAAGGTATAACGATGTATTGCATCACTATGTGACGTATAACGTTATATAGCATCACTATATGACGTATAACGTTATACACTATTATGCTTTAAGGTATTACGATATATCTCATCATTATATGACGTATTACGTTATATACTATTAGGTGATAACGCATAACGTTATATTGCACCACTATATGACGTATAAGGTTATACACTATTACTCCATGAGGTATAACGATATATTGCATTACTATGTTACGTATAACGATATATACTATTACGTCATAACGTATAACGTTATATTGCATCAGTATATGACGTATAACGTTACATACTATTACGCTATAAGTTATAACGATGTACTGCAACACTATGTGACGTATAACGTTATATAGCATCACTATATGCCGTATAACGGTATATTGCTTGTCTATATGATGTATAATGTTATATACTAATATGTTATAACGCAGAACGTTATATCGCATCACTATAGGACGTATAACGTATTTATACTATTACGTTATAACGTATAACGTTATATACTATTACGCTATAAGGTATAACGTTATATTGCATCACTCTATGACATATAACGTTTTTATACTATTACGCTATAAGGTATAACGACATATTGCATCACTATATGACGTATAACGTTATATAGCATCACTATATGACGTATAACGTTATATACTATTACGCTATAAGGTATAACGACATATTGCATCACTATATGTCGTATAACGTTACATACTATTACGCTATAAGTTATAACGATATATTGCATCACTATAGGACGTATGACGTTAATATACTATTACGCTATAAAGTATAACGATATATTGCGTCACTATGTGACGTATAACGTGATATTGCATCACTCTATGACGTATAACGTTATATACTATTACGCTATAAGGTATAACGACATATTGAATCACTATATGATGTATGACGTTATATACTATTACGCTATAAGGTATAACGACATATTGCATCACTATATGATGTATAACGTTATATAGCATCACTATATGACGTATAACGTTATATACTATTACGCTATAAGGTATAACGTTATATTGCATCACTCTATGACGTATAACGTTATATACTATTATGCTATAAGGTATAACGATATATTTCATCACTATATGCCGTATAACCATTATATTGCATCACTATATGACGTATAACGTTATATTGCATCACTATATGCCGTATAACGTTATATTGCATCACTATATGACGTATAACGTTATATTGCATCACTATATGCCGTATAACGTTATACAGCATTAAGCTGTACGGTATAACTATATATTGCATCATTATGTGACGTATAACGATATATGCTATTACGCCACAACGTATAACGTTATACTGCATCACTATATGACGTATAAAGTTATATACTATTACGCTATAAGTTTATAACGATGTACTGCTACACTATATGACGTATAACGTTATATTGCATCACTATATGCCGTATAATGTTATATACTATTTCGTTATAACGTATAGCGATATATTTCAACACTATAGGACGTATAACGTTATATAATATTACGCTATAAGGTATAACGGTATATTGCATCACTATATGACGTATAACGATATATTGCATCACTATGTGACGAATAACGTTATATTGCATCATTATATGACGTATTACGTTATATACTATTAGGTGATAACGCATAACGTTTTATTGCATCACTATAGGACGTATAACGTTATATACTATTACGCTATAAGGTATAACGTTATATTGCATCACTCTATGACGTATAACGTTATATACTATTATGCTATAAGGTATAACGATATATTGCATCAGTATGTGACGTATAACGTTATATAGAATCACTATATGTCGTGTAACGTTATATACTATTACGCTATAGGGTATAACGATATATTGCATCACTATATGACGTATAACGATATATTGCATCACTATGTGACGAATAACGTTATATTGCATCATTATATGACGTATTACGTTATATACTATTAGGTGATAACGCATAACGTTATATTGCATCACTATATGACGTATAAGGTTATACACTATTACTCCATGAGGTATAACGATATATTGCATTACTATGTTACGTATAACGATATATACTATTACGTCATAACGTATAACGTTATATTGCATCAGTATATGACGTATAACGTTACATACTATTACGCTATAAGTTATAACGGTGTACTGCAACACTATGTGACGTATAACGTTATATAGCATCACTATATGCCGTATAACGGTATATTGCTTGTCTATATGATGTATAATGTTATATACTAATATGTTATAACGCAGAACGTTATATCGCATCACTATAGGACGTATAACGTTTTTATACTATTACGTTATAACGTATAACGTTATATACCATCACGTTATAACGTATAACGTTATATTGCATCACTCTATGACGTATAACGTTATATACTATTATGCTATAAGGTATAACGATATATTGCATCACTATGTGACGTATAACGTTATATAATATTACGCTATAAGCTATAACGATATATTTCATCACTATATGCCGTATAACATTATATTGCATCACTATATGACGTATAACGTTATATTGCATCACTATATGCCGTATAACGTTATATTTCTTGTCTATGTGAGGTATAATGTTATATACTAAAATGTTATAACGCAGAACGTTATATCGCATCACTCTAGGGCGTATAACGTTATATTGCATCACTATTTGACGTATAACGTTATGTTGCATCACTATAGGACGTATAACGTTATATACTATTACGCTATAAGGTATAACGATATATTGCATCGCTATATGACTTATAAAGTTATATTGCATCTCTATATGACGTATAATGTTATATACTAAAATGTTATAACGCAGAACGTTATATCGCATCACTATAGGACGTATAACGTTATATTGCATCACTATATGACGTATAACGTTATGTGGCATCACTATAGGACGTATAACGTTATATAATATTACGCTATAAGGTATAACGATATATTGCATCACTATATGACGTATAACGTTATATTGCATCTCTATATGACATATAACGTTATATACTATTACGTCATAACGTATAACGTTATATCGCATCAGTACATGACGTATAACGTCATATACTATTACGTTATAACGTATAAAGTTATATTGCATCACTATATGACGTATAACGTTTATATTGCATCACTATATGCCGTATAATGTTATACAGCATTAAGCTATAGGGTATAACGGTATATTGCATCACTGTGTGACGTATAACTATATATACTATTACGCTATAAGTTATAACGATGTACTGCATCACTATGTGACGTATAACGTTATATGGCATCACTATATGGCGTATAACGTTACATACTATTACGTTATCAAATAGTACGTTATAACGTATAACGCTTTATACTATTACGTTATAACGTATGACGTTATATGCTATTACGTTATCTACTAGTACGTTATAACGTATAACGTTATATTCTATTACATTATAACGTATAACGTTATATACTATTACGGTATAACGTATAACGATATATTGTATTACTATAGGAGGTATAACGTTATATCGCATCGCTACAAGACGTATAACTTTATATACTATCACGTTAGCAGGTATAACGATATATTGCATCACTATATGACGTATAACTTTATATATTATTACGTTGTAACGTATAACGTTATATTGCATTACTTATGCCGTATAACGTTATATACTATTACGTTCTAACGTATAACGTTATATTGCATCACTCTATGACGTATTACCTTGTATACTATTACGCTATAACGCATAACGTTATATTGTATCACTATGAGACGTACAACGTTATATACCATCACGTTATAACAGATAACGTGATATCGCATCAACTATATTACGTAAAACGTTATATCGCATCACTATAAGACGTATAACGTTATATCGCATCACTATAGCACGTATAACGTTATATTGCATCACTATATGACGTATAACGTTATATACTATTACGTTATAACGTATAACGTTATATGACATCACTATAGGACGTACAACTTTATATACTATTACGCTATAAGGTATAATGATATATTGCATCACTATATGACGTATAACGTTATATTGCATTACTATATGCCGTATAACGTTACATTGCTTGTCTATGTGATGTATAATGTTATATAC
This sequence comes from Bombus affinis, assembly GCF_024516045.1. Classification (NCBI taxonomy): domain Eukaryota; kingdom Metazoa; phylum Arthropoda; class Insecta; order Hymenoptera; family Apidae; genus Bombus; species Bombus affinis. The sequence continues at coordinate 1,404 of NW_026109515.1, read as the reverse complement.
TAATATGTTATAACGCAGAACGTTATATCGCATCACTATAGGATGTATACCGTTATATTGCGTCACTATATGACGTATACGTTATATACTATTACGCTATAAGGTATAACGACATATTGAATCACTATATGATGTATGACGCTATTTACTATAACGCTATAAGGTATAACGATGTACTGCATCACTATGTGATGTATAACGTTATATAGCATCACTATATGACGTATAACGTTATATACTATTACGCTATAAGGTATAACGATATATTGCATCACTATGTGACGCGTAACGATATATGCTATTACGCCACAACGAGTAACGTTATACTGCATCACTATATAACGTATAACGTTATATACTATTACGCTATAAGTTAGAACAATGTACTGCATCACTATGTGACGTATAACGTTATATAGCATCACTATATGACGTATAACTTTATATACTATTACGTTATAACGTATAGCGTTATATTGCATCACTCTATGTCGTATTACGTTATATAGTATTACGTTATAGCATATAACGTTATATTGCATCACTTTTTGACGTATAACGTTACACACTATTACGATATAACGTATAACCTTATATCGCATCACTATAGGACGTATAACGTTATATAGCATCACTATATGATGTATAACGTTATATGCTATTACTCTATAAGGTATAACGATATATTGCATCACTATATGACGTATAATGCCATATACTATTACGTAGAACGAATAACATTACATCGCATCACTATGTGACGCATAACGTTATATACTACTTCGTTATGAATGATTAACGTTACATTGCATCACTGTATGACGTATAACTTTATATACAGTTACGTTATGAAGGAATAACGTTATATTGCATCACTCTATGACGTATAACGTTATATACTATTACGTTATAACGTATAACGTCATATTGCATCACTATATGACGTATAACGTTACATACTATTACGATATAACATATAACGTTATATCGCATCACTATAGGACGTATAACGTTATATAGCATCAGTATATGACGTATAACGTTATATTCTATTACGCTATAAGGTATAACGATATATTGCATCACTATATGACGTATAACGTTATATTGCATAACCATATGACGTATAACGTTATATTGCGTCACTACATGCCGTATAACGTTATACACTATTACGCTATATAGTATAACGATGTACTGCATCACTATGTGACGTATAACGTTATACAGCATCACTATATGACGCGTAACGTTATATACTATTACGCTATAAGGTATAACGATGTATTGCCTCACTATATGACGTATAACGTTATATTGCATCACTATATGCCGCATAACATTATATTGCATCACTATGTGACGTATAACGTTATATACTATTACGTAATAATGTATAACGTT
>NW_026109514.1:25000-27500 GCF_024516045.1 Bombus affinis | reverse complement strand
ATTTCATTTTCGAACGTTTTCGTGTCGTCGATCTTCCGGCGACTTCTGCGCGTCCGATTCCCGTTGGTCGGTCGTGTCGGATCTCGGCTTCGCTCGAACCGAGTATTAAGAGTACATGGAGTACAAGAGTTTTAAAAAATATATGAAAAGATTACCCTGAACGGTGGATCACTTGGCTCGTGGGTCGATGAAGAACGCAGCTAATTGCGCGTCAACGTGTGAACTGCAGGACACATGAACATCGACATTTCGAACGCACATTGCGGTCCACGGATACAATTCCTGGACCACGCCTGGCTGAGGGTTGCTCACGTAAACCTAAGACTGCTTGCGTTGCGTGTCGTTCCTCTCTATCTGTCTCTCTCTGTCCCTTGGTGCCTTCGACAACCCGCCGTCGTTCTTACGATACGTAGAACGTTTCAGAGTCGGAGGAAGCGCACGAAGAAGGATACGAACAAGAGCGGACGCGAGAGAACGTACGCGACGTACGAGCGATTGTTGGACGCTCGTCGGCGTTCGTCGCGGTCGTGTCGAGACCGTGCAATTCGTACGCATGCTCGATATATAAACTATCGTGTTCACGGGAGACACTACGAAACTCTACCTCTGTCTCTCTCTGTCCCTTGGTGCCTTCGACAACCCGCCGTCGTTCTTACGATACGTAGAACGTTTCAGAGTCGGAGGAAGCGCACGAAGAAGGATACGAATAAGAGCGGAGAGAACCGTCACGGACCTGCGTGAGTGCTAGCGGCGTCGTGAGTCGTCCTTTCGTACGACCGCCCGCTTATGCACCGCTTCGTGTCGGTTATCGAATATATTATATATATATATATATATATATATATATACGTAGTGTTGTCCTCGTGACCGATTTTTTTTTCATATCAGCAGATTTGCATACGTTTGCAGGTTTTCGATGAGCACGATGTCCGCGCCCCCGACGTCGTCTTAAATGAATATTATTTTGGCGAGACTGAGAGAAAGCAAATATGGGAACTCGGTCGAGAGAGGAGAGAAGGAGAACAGCCTCAGATAAAAGTAAACTTGGTAACGGTGCGGAATTTTGCCGTACAACCGTCTTTTCTTAAGACGTTTTACTCGAATAGCCCCAGGGATCTAATGCCCACTCCGTCTCTTCGTGCGTAGAGATATACTCTGCGCGAGCGACTGACAACGACGAGGACCGTCGCATCGATGGGTCGTCGTTGCGTTTAACATACTCTGTGCTTGTAATTTATCCCCGAAAGAGAGCCGTAGATCCGGGAACGCACACGTGATTTCTTCGAGCGCTGATGACTTAGGGAGATGATCCCCAGGCGTTGCGCGGAGATCGGAGAGTACGCGTTACTTGTATCGGGACGAATTTTCCCCGTCGTTCGCGTATCTCTCTGCCCGCCGGCCCTGGCCCAAAGCCACGTTCGTCGGAAATCGTAGAAATCGTGTGCGAACTAGCGCGTGTCTATGATCGGCTACGGGTGTTTTACCAAGCTCGAGGTGTTGCGCAACGTTTCCGTACCTGACGAAGATGCGCACGAGAGTCCGTTACAAAGTCGTTGGATGGTCGTCGTCGTCATGCCAGAGAGAATCTCTGGACACGTACAGGAGAAGAGATCGTAGACGAGGAAGAAGACGATCCCCTTTGGCGAGGCTGGAGTGAAACTTTGATTTAATTAAAGACGAGGTATACACGCGCGTACGACGTGATAGTCGTGCGCGCGTGTGATTTTTTTTTAAGGCAATTCGGCGCTACAAGTACTCGAAAAACAGAGAGTGTTGGTCATCCCATGCCTTTTCGGCGTCTATCGCTGGACCGCGCATCCTAACGTCGACGGTCGTCCAGTCCCCGAACACACCACAGTGTACGTCTCGCTCGCTTTTCCACTTGCGTGCGTTCCCGTGCGTTTTCGTCGTCGTCGGTACAGAGCAAAGAAACTTTGCCGTTTCGATCTCTGTGCCGGCAGAAAACAAGGAACCGCTGGAATTTGTCGAGAGTAGAGAAACGGCTGTAAGAGACTGAGGACGGGCGTTAAAAATCACCGACGATCGTTTTAGGATGTCTGGCGTGAGTCTTAGCTCGAACATGATACGACGTACGAAGAAAAGGGCACTTTGGCGCGATGCTTAAAACGCTTCTCTGGAAGGAAAGAGTGTTCTCGTTCTATTCGAATTTTTATTTTTTTTTCTCTTTGAGGCGATTTTCGCATATAGAGATAAAAAAAATACCACCTTCTCTCGTACTGGAGTTTCATAGCTTTGTTCGAAGTGTTCGCGCATACACGGCACGAACGTGTTTTTTTTTTCTTTGAATAAAAAAATCACATTTTTGTCTCGTGTCGTGACGTTGAAGCGACCTCAGAGTAGGCGAGATTACCCGCTGAATTTAAGCATATTACTAAGCGGAGGAAAAGAAACTAACAAGGATTTCCTTAGTAGCGGCGAGCGAACAGGAATTAGCCCAGCACTGAATCCCGCGGTTCCGCCGTTGGGAAATGTAGTGTTC
>NW_026109514.1:5000-22500 GCF_024516045.1 Bombus affinis | reverse complement strand
ACGGACTAGGGGAATCCGACTGTCTAATTAAAACAAAGCATTGCGATGGCCCCCAAGGGTGTTGACGCAATGTGATTTCTGCCCAGTGCTCTGAATGTCAACGTGAAGAAATTCAAAAAAGCGCGGGTAAACGGCGGGAGTAACTATGACTCTCTTAAGGTAGCCAAATGCCTCGTCATCTAATTAGTGACGCGCATGAATGGATTAACGAGATTCCCTCTGTCCCTATCTACTAGTTTCCAAGATGGCGGCAAGTGGGACGGACGCGTGCACGTCGCTCCGCAGTCTATAAACGAAAAAACCGGGCAAATTAAAAAGTTCGGGCGTAAAAATTAATTTAAAGCAAAGTGGGAGTGCCGAGGAAAACGTGTAGTTAAAAAGAATCGTGGAGATCGCCGAATTCAGAGCGAAAAAAGCTAATGTAAATCGCCACGTGCGAAAAGTGAGGTTAGCTGACGCGACGGATAGGAAAAACCGAAAAATCAAAGATCTCGGGAGCGAAAAATAATTCAATAGGCAGAGTTAGTGCTTAAAATAAAGTGCATGCAAAAATATTAGTGGAGATTTCCGCAATAAGCGCGGAAAAAGCAAAGAAAGTGCCGCGTGTGCGAAGCGAGGTTAGGCCACGTGGCGGACAAAAACGCGTTAATCGAAGATCTCGGGCACGAAACTAAAATAATAGGTAGTGCGAGCGCTAAAAAACATAGTGCACACCGAAAGTTTAGTGAAAATTGCCGCAATAAGCGCGGAAAAACAAAGAAAGTGCCGCGTGCGCGAAGTGAGGTTAGGCCACGTGGCGGACAAAAACGCGAAAATCGAAGATCTCGGGCACGAAAACTAAAATAATAGATAGTGCGAGTGCTAAAAACATAGTGCACACCGAAAGTTTAGTGGAAATTGCCGCAATAAGCGCGAGAAAAGCAAAACAAAGTGCCACGTGCGGGAGGATAGGTTAGCGGACGCGCGGCAGCCATCTTGGGTCGAGCGACCGAAGCGCCGCCGCCCGGGCATCTTGGGAACCAAGAGCACGCTGCTAGGCGGCAAATTCAAATTCAAATTCAAACCCAGGGGTTTTGAACTGTGAAGAGCACGCCGCCGGACTCAGCGCGGGAGTGCTCGCGGGAACAAAGCGCCAACTGAAAGTCCGCGAGGGGGATTCAATACGCCGCTGGACATAGCCACCGGGAAGCGAACAGCCGCAGCGGCAGCCGCAAGAAGCGGCAAGGAGCCGGTGATGCCGACGCTAGGGCACTCGTCGCCAGGCGCAGAGGCCAGAGTGGTCCTCCAACCCCTGAGGAAACAGATGGAAAAGAACGAGGCCACTCCAAGCCCGAGGATACCAGAGAAGACGATGAGAGCAAGCCTGGGGAGAAACAACCCCCCCAGAGATGAGGAGAGATTGACCGGGGAGGATAAGCGGCAAGTGCCCGATATAAAGGCACAGGCCAGTGACATAGAGAGGAAGGTCACGGCGTTCTGCTTAGACTCGGCCAGGAAAATAAACAAGGAACACGCCGCAGTAATCCTACGGCACTTCAAAGAAATGAGGGGCATTGTAGACGAGCTACTGCTCCATAATAGCTACCTGACAGGCAGGCTAGAGCAGAGTGCCGGAGATGAGAAGAATAAGGAAACGGCGATAATGAACGCCGTCAACAAAGCAACCAGGCGGCTAGAAACAGCCGTCTTGAGAACGACGCAGCAGGAACAGAGGGAGCCGACATATGCCGAAAAAGTAAAGATAACGAGCAACAAGGTCGAGCAGACGGCGGTCAAGCCGCCCAAAAATGTGGTCATAATTCGACCGGAAAGAGAAGGTGGCGAGATTCAAACGAGCGAAGAAGCACTTGACGCGGTGTTCACCCTAGTGAATCCCCGCAAGAGAGGAATCCAAGTTACGGCCGTCCGGAAAATAAAGGGAAACGGCCTAGCCGTTGAGACGACGAAGCCGGAGAGCCTAAAAGAGTTCACCGAGAACTCGAAACTAAAGGAGGCTGGACTAAAAGCTAGCACGCCGCAGCGGAGACCCCCCAGGATGATCATCTACGACGTCCCGAGGGACATTCCAGAGAAGGAGATCCTGGCCTGCATGAGGAAGCAGAACCAAGAAAGACTAAATGAGGACGACGTTGCAGCCATCAAGTTCTGCTTCAGGACCGGCAGAAAGGATCAAGAGGAGACGAACTGGGTCATCGAAGTGCCCCCCCAGGTAAGGGAGAAACTATTGAAAGGTAAGATCTTCCTCTCATGGAATGCCTGCAAAGTTAAAGATTACATAGCAATTAGTCGCTGCTACAAGTGTCAAGGATACGGACACGTGGCAAAATATTGCCGCGTTAACTACGAAATCTGCGCGCACTGTGCAGAAAGTGGGCACAGCACTAAAGAGTGCAAAGATAAGGATGGGCACGCCACCTGCGTAAACTGCAAGAGAGCAGGGAGGAAGGGCGACCACGCAGCTTCCAACGCGAAATGCCCAATGTATACGAAAGCCTTGGAAGCAATAATAGCAAGGACGCAATATGTATAAAGAGCAACGCAGGGACAGAAGAGGACTTGGGAGGAAAAGGGAAATAAGGATCCTGCAGCACAACATGCAGCGATCCAAAACAACTCCTTATGAGATCCGGACGCAAATGGACGCCGATGGGGATGACATAATATTAATGCAAGAACCATACAGCGTCGATGGGAAAATACCCGGATTCGGCACAGGAGTCGCGATCGCCTGCAGAGGGTCGAAGCACAACCCGCCAATGGCGGCCGTAGGGATAAAATCAGAGACCCTAACGCCCCTCGAGGTCGCCGAACTCTGCACAACACACTGTTCCTGCGTGCAGATAAGCGACGGGGAAACAGAGGTGTACGCGGCAAGCCTGTACTTTCCGCCGACAGGAAACATCGAGGTCGGCGTGCAACAGTTGGAGAAGGTACTACGGTGTCTCAGAGGCAAGAGGATCATCATCGGCCTGGATGCGAACGCAAAATCACCGCTGTGGTGCAGCAGGAGCACCGACGACAGAGGCGAGGCCCTAGAGGCAGTCATAGCGCAGTACGGTCTCCATGTCCTGAATCAACCAGGACAACCCCACACGTTTGAAACAACTCGAGGGCGATCAAACATAGACGTGACGATGGCGAGCCCAGAGGCAATACTCCTTGTAAAGGGCTGGAGGATACGCGAAGATGGTACCTCCAGTGACCACCGGATACTGGAGACGCTCCTCGACTTCGGGACGAGAAGCACCACACCGCAGCTTCAGGAAAGACGCTATAACACGCGAAAAGCCAACTGGGAGGTATTTCAGAGTGCCCTCACAGAGAAAATGGAGGCACTCAAAGAAACAACCCTCCAGCAGGCAGAGGACGTCGAAAGAATGGCCGGGCAACTCCAGGCAACCCTGATAGGTGCCTGCGACACCGCCATCCCAAAGAAGAAATGGTACTACAGGTCAGTACCCTGGTGGACGCCCGAACTCACCAGAGCAAAGAGAAACACCTACCAGGCGAGAAGAAGGTATCAGGGGGCCAGGGACCCCGCTACGAGGGAGCAGGAGAAGCTGCGGTACAGGTCAACACGAAAGGAGTATAAGAGGATGCTCGCAAGAGCAAAAATCCAGAGCTGGCAGGACTTCGTCACCAAAGAGGGTAACAGGGAACCTTGGGGCATCGCTTACAAAACAGTCGCAAGGAAACTCAGAGGAGAGGAAACAACATCGACGCTGAAGACGCCGCTCGGATATACCTCCAACTGGCGAACGACCGCGGCAGCGATGTTGTCCGCACTTCTACCCGAAGACGAGGAAGACACCGAAACGGAGGAGCAGAAGGAAATAAGGCGGAACTCGACAAACCCCCCCAACGTAGAAGACACCCCTGAATTCAGCTTCGAGGAACTCAGTGACGCCGTGAAACGGCTGAGGAAGGGGAAGTGCCCAGGCCCCGACCTGATTGAGGTCGAAATAATCCAACGGGCCTGGGGAAGAATACACCAGGAGCTCCTAAGGCTCATGAACGGCTGCCTCGCCTGGGGAATATTCCCCAAACGGTGGAAGGTCGCAAATGTTATCACCATCCCCAAGGGACCGGATCGGGACAGAAGCAATCCGAAATCCTACAGGCCAATCTGTCTGCTCTCCATGATAGGCAAGCTGCTAGAAAGGCTAATGGCCACCAGGATGGCACCTATCTTCCACGACCACGCGCTCTCCTCCGACAGACAATATGGCTTTCGCCCCGGAAGATCGACGGTGGACGCGATCATCAAGCTCCGCGAGAAAATCGAGCAAATGAGCGAGAAGAGGTACGTCCTCGCAATAGCACTCGATATATCAGGAGCCTTCGACAACGTCTGGTGGCCGAACGTGCTGCACGAGCTCAAAAGAAGAGAATGCCCCGACAACCTGTACCGGTTAACAAGGAGCTACTTCTCCGAAAGAACCGTACAGATTGCTGGGAAAAACGAAGCAGTGAGCAAGCCCGTCACGAAAGGATGCCCGCAGGGATCGGTACTGGGACCAAGTTTCTGGAATCTCGTATTTGATGACCTGCTGGCTGAGCTAGCGGGAAACGCGACAGGGTGCGAACCCATCGCGTACGCGGACGACATCGTGATTCTAATTGCCGGCAACACGAGGAACGAGCTCCAGGAAAAGGGACAGGAGGTAGTTACCCGAGTCTCTACCTGGTGCACCAGGAAGAAGCTAACGTTATCGGCACAGAAAACGGAGATGCTGCTCGTCAAAGGTAAGCTGGACGCGGAGAGGCCACCGATTATTAAGATTAGCGGCAGGAATATAAGGATGGAGCAGGCAATCAAATACCTTGGAGTGCACCTCGAAGGAGGGCTAAAAGTCAACAAGCACGTGGAGGCAATAACAGGTAAGTGTCAAAAACTCTTCAACAGCCTCGCGAGGGTGGCCAAGGCGAAATGGGGACTCGGACACGCGGCCATGCGTACTCTGTACAGAGGGCTGTACGAGCCGATAACCACATACGCCGCAGCCGGCTGGAGCGACCTACTGAAAGGGAAAGCGAGGAGCAAGCTGATAAGGTCACAGAGGATGGCACTCCTCCGAGTGACCAAGGCCTATAGAACCACGTCAACCGAGGCACTGCAGGTTATCGCCGGAGTCATTCCTATTGACCTCCTAGTCGAAATCAGGGCAAGACTCCACAATAAGAAGAGGAGGCGCGACGAAGCGCCCGACGAGAAATCCATTGTCGGCGAGGCGTTAGATAAGTGGCAAGAGCGCTGGCAAACAACGCCAAAGGGCAGGACGACCTTCGACTACTTTGCTAGCATCAAGGACAGACTTGAGAACCGCTGGGTGAGACCCGACCACTACACGACACAGTTCATTAGCGGCCACGGGGACTTCAACGGTAAGCTCAAGTCATTCAACCTCAGCGAATTGGACACATGTGAATGCGGCGAAATAGAAACCGCCCATCACATCTTAGAAGACTGTCCAATCTTCGATGAAGAAAGGCAGGAATTCCGAAATGCACTGGGAGAACTCGATCTGCGCTGGCCGGAAGAAAAGCGGGAGTACGTAACAAAAGACGTATACCCCCACTTCTGTCAGTTTGCAAGGAAAGTACTCCAAGCGAAGGAGGAGAAGAGAAGGAACGCCCTACGAGAAATGGGAGGCGCAACGCAGCCAGGGCGACTGCCAGGAAGAGGATCGACGCAACTGGAGGGGCAGGCAGGCCGGCCTCTAAGGCATAGTCCAAGACTGGCCCGGTGCGTGCCCGTACAACGACGGGAACAAGAGGAAGAAACCAACGAAGAGGGACTCTCCGAAGATGAAGACGGCGACACCCAATAGTAGAGGAGCAGGAAGGAGACGAAGAAGAAGAAGATAAAACAGCGAAGAAGGGATACACGCACGAAAACACAGGACCCATGACAGGACAATACACAAAACACTGGGAACAGGAAGAGAACTAAGGATAAGAGGACAAAAACCAACACGAGTCGGAGATAAGACCTGCGACCGTCAGTGCAGGCGACGCTCATGCAAATGAGTGCCGTGACGGTGCAGGGACAATCGGCTGCAAAGCCAACCTGCTGGGACCGAGCTATACGCTGGCAGCTCCGCCTCCCCGTGGCCCCCGCTGGTAACGGTGCTGCGCGATGCGCGCATCGCGCGGTGCCGGCTAAGCGAGCTGCCGCCCGAAAGGGTAGGTTCAACTTGCCCACTGACCCGAAAGGAGAGGGCAGGGTTTTTCCAAGTCGCGCGCCGACCACCTATGCGCGCCGTTCCCCGGGCATTGGACGTCAGAAAGTAGGATATAAATAACATCTAGCGAAGCCAGTATGAGTGCTATACTCCAGGAATGGCGTGGCCGGCCCAACGGTCGAGCCCCTAACCGCTCAATACTACTTGTCCCTATCTACTAGTTTCCAAGATGGCGGCAAGTGGGACGGACGCGTGCACGTCGCTCCGCAGTCTATAAACGAAAAAACCGGGCAAATTAAAAAGTTCGGGCGTAAAAATTAATTCAAAGCAAAGTGGGAGTGCCGAGGAAAACGTGTAGTTAAAAAGAATCGTGGAGATCGCCGAATTCAGAGCGAAAAAAGCTAATGTAAATCGCCACGTGCGAAAAGTGAGGTTAGCTGACGCGACGGATAGGAAAAACCGAAAAATCAAAGATCTCGGGAGCGAAAAATAATTCAATAGGCAGAGTTAGTGCTTAAAATAAAGTGCATGCAAAAATATTAGTGGAGATTTCCGCAATAAGCGCGGAAAAAGCAAAGAAAGTGCCGCGTGTGCGAAGCGAGGTTAGGCCACGTGGCGGACAAAAACGCGTAAATCGAAGATCTCGGGCACGAAACTAAAATAATAGGTAGTGCGAGTGCTAAAAAACATAGTGCACACCGAAAGTTTAGTGAAAATTGCCGCAATAAGCGCGGAAAAACAAAAGAAAGTGCCGCGTGCGCGAAGTGAGGTTAGGCCACGTGGCGGACAAAAACGCGAAAATCGAAGATCTCGGGCACGAAAACTAAAATAATAGATAGTGCGAGTGCTAAAAACATAGTGCACACCGAAAGTTTAGTGGAAATTGCCGCAATAAGCGCGAGAAAAGCAAAACAAAGTGCCACGTGCGGGAGGATAGGTTAGCGGACGCGCGGCAGCCATCTTGGGTCGAGCGACCGAAGCGCCGCCGCCCGGGCATCTTGGGAACCAAGAGCACGCCGCTAGGCGGCAAATTCAAATTCAAATTCAAACCCAGGGGTTTTGAACTGTGAAGAGCACGCCGCCGGACTCAGCGCGGGAGTGCTCGCGGGAACAAAGCGCCAACTGAAAGTCCGCGAGGGGGATTCAATACGCCGCTGGACATAGCCACCGGGAAGCGAACAGCCGCAGCGGCAGCCGCAAGAAGCGGCAAGGAGCCGGTGATGCCGACGCTAGGGCACTCGTCGCCAGGCGCAGAGGCCAGAGTGGTCCTCCAACCCCTGAGGAAACAGATGGAAAAGAACGAGGCCACTCCAAGCCCGAGGATACCAGAGAAGACGATGAGAGCAAGCCTGGGGAGAAACAACCCCCCCAGAGATGAGGAGAGATTGGCCGGGGAGGATAAGCGGCAAGTGCCCGATATAAAGGCACAGGCCAGTGACATAGAGAGGAAGGTCACGGCGTTCTGCTTAGACTCGGCCAGGAAAATAAACAAGGAACACGCCGCAGTAATCCTACGGCACTTCAAAGAAATGAGGGGCATTGTTGACGAGCTACTGCTCCATAATAGCTACCTGACAGGCAGGCTAGAGCAGAGTGCCGGAGATGAGAAGAATAAGGAAACGGCGATAATGAACGCCGTCAACAAAGCAACCAGGCGGCTAGAAACAGCCGTCTTGAGAACGACGCAGCAGGAACAGAGGGAGCCGACATATGCCGAAAAAGTAAAGATAACGAGCAACAAGGTCGAGCAGACGGCGGTCAAGCCGCCCAAAAATGTGGTCATAATTCGACCGGAAAGAGAAGGTGGCGAGATTCAAACGAGCGAAGAAGCACTTGACGCGGTGTTCACCCTAGTGAATCCCCGCAAGAGAGGAATCCAAGTTACGGCCGTCCGGAAAATAAAGGGAAACGGCCTAGCCGTTGAGACGACGAAGCCGGAGAGCCTAAAAGAGTTCACCGAGAACTCGAAACTAAAGGAGGCTGGACTAAAAGCTAGCACGCCGCAGCGGAGACCCCCCAGGATGATCATCTACGACGTCCCGAGGGACATTCCAGAGAAGGAGATCCTGGCCTGCATGAGGAAGCAGAACCAAGAAAGACTAAATGAGGACGACGTTGCAGCCATCAAGTTCTGCTTCAGGACCGGCAGAAAGGATCAAGAGGAGACGAACTGGGTCATCGAAGTGCCCCCCCAGGTAAGGGAGAAACTATTGAAAGGTAAGATCTTCCTCTCATGGAATGCCTGCAAAGTTAAAGATTACATAGCAATTAGTCGCTGCTACAAGTGTCAAGGATACGGACACGTGGCAAAATATTGCCGCGTTAACTACGAAATCTGCGCGCACTGTGCAGAAAGTGGGCACAGCACTAAAGAGTGCAAAGATAAGGATGGGCACGCCACCTGCGTAAACTGCAAGAGAGCAGGGAGGAAGGGCGACCACGCAGCTTCCAACGCGAAATGCCCAATGTATACGAAAGCCTTGGAAGCAATAATAGCAAGGACGCAATATGTATAAAGAGCAACGCAGGGACAGAAGAGGACTTGGGAGGAAAAGGGAAATAAGGATCCTGCAGCACAACATGCAGCGATCCAAAACAACTCCTTATGAGATCCGGACGCAAATGGACGCCGATGGGGATGACATAATATTAATGCAAGAACCATACAGCGTCGATGGGAAAATACCCGGATTCGGCACAGGAGTCGCGATCGCCTGCAGAGGGTCGAAGCACAACCCGCCAATGGCGGCCGTAGGGATAAAACCAGAGACCCTAACGCCCCTCGAGGTCGCCGAACTCTGCACAACACACTGTTCCTGCGTGCAGATAAGCGACGGGGAAACAGAGGTGTACGCGGCAAGCCTGTACTTTCCGCCGACAGGAAACATCGAGGTCGGCGTGCAACAGTTGGAGAAGGTACTACGGTGTCTCAGAGGCAAGAGGATCATCATCGGCCTGGATGCGAACGCAAAATCACCGCTGTGGTGCAGCAGGAGCACCGACGACAGAGGCGAGGCCCTAGAGGCAGTCATAGCGCAGTACGGTCTCCATGTCCTGAATCAACCAGGACAACCCCACACGTTTGAAACAACTCGAGGGCGATCAAACATAGACGTGACGATGGCGAGCCCAGAGGCAATACTCCTTGTAAAGGGCTGGAGGATACGCGAAGATGGTACCTCCAGTGACCACCGGATACTGGAGACGCTCCTCGACTTCGGGACGAGAAGCACCACACCGCAGCTTCAGGAAAGACGCTATAACACGCGAAAAGCCAACTGGGAGGTATTTCAGAGTGCCCTCACAGAGAAAATGGAGGCACTCAAAGAAACAACCCTCCAGCAGGCAGAGGACGTCGAAAGAATGGCCGGGCAACTCCAGGCAACCCTGATAGGTGCCTGCGACACCGCCATCCCAAAGAAGAAATGGTACTACAGGTCAGTACCCTGGTGGACGCCCGAACTCACCAGAGCAAAGAGAAACACCTACCAGGCGAGAAGAAGGTATCAGGGGGCCAGGGACCCCGCTACGAGGGAGCAGGAGAAGCTGCGGTACAGGTCAACACGAAAGGAGTATAAGAGGATGCTGGCAAGAGCAAAAATCCAGAGCTGGCAGGACTTCGTCACCAAAGAGGGTAACAGGGAACCTTGGGGCATCGCTTACAAAACAGTCGCAAGGAAACTCAGAGGAGAGGAAACAACATCGACGCTGAAGACGCCGCTCGGATATACCTCCAACTGGCGAACGACCGCGGCAGCGATGTTGTCCGCACTTCTACCCGACGACGAGGAAGACACCGAAACGGAGGAGCAGAAGGAAATAAGGCGGAACTCGACAAACCCCCCCAACGTAGAAGACACCCCTGAATTCAGCTTCGAGGAACTCAGTGACGCCGTGAAACGGCTGAGGAAGGGGAAGTGCCCAGGCCCCGACCTGATTGAGGTCGAAATAATCCAACGGGCCTGGGGAAGAATACACCAAGAGCTCCTAAGGCTCATGAACGGCTGCCTCGCCTGGGGAATATTCCCCAAACGGTGGAAGGTCGCAAATGTTATCACCATCCCCAAGGGACCGGATCGGGACAGAAGCAATCCGAAATCCTACAGGCCAATCTGTCTGCTCTCCATGATAGGCAAGCTGCTAGAAAGGCTAATGGCCACCAGGATGGCACCTATCTTCCACGACCACGCGCTCTCCTCCGACAGACAATATGGCTTTCGCCCCGGAAGATCGACGGTGGACGCGATCATCAAGCTCCGCGAGAAAATCGAGCAAATGAGCGAGAAGAGGTACGTCCTCGCAATAGCACTCGATATATCAGGAGCCTTCGACAACGTCTGGTGGCCGAACGTGCTGCACGAGCTCAAAAGAAGAGAATGCCCCGACAACCTGTACCGGTTAACAAGGAGCTACTTCTCCGAAAGAACCGTACAGATTGCTGGGAAAAACGAAGCAGTGAGCAAGCCCGTCACGAAAGGATGCCCGCAGGGATCGGTACTGGGACCAAGTTTCTGGAATCTCGTATTTGATGACCTGCTGGCTGAGCTAGCGGGAAACGCGACAGGGTGCGAACCCATCGCGTACGCGGACGACATCGTGATTCTAATTGCCGGCAACACGAGGAACGAGCTCCAGGAAAAGGGACAGGAGGTAGTTACCCGAGTCTCTACCTGGTGCACCAGGAAGAAGCTAACGTTATCGGCACAGAAAACGGAGATGCTGCTCGTCAAAGGTAAGCTGGACGCGGAGAGGCCACCGATTATTAAGATTAGCGGCAGGAATATAAGGATGGAGCAGGCAATCAAATACCTCGGAGTGCACCTCGAAGGAGGGCTAAAAGTCAACAAGCACGTGGAGGCAATAACAGGTAAGTGTCAAAAACTCTTCAACAGCCTCGCGAGGGTGGCCAAGGCGAAATGGGGACTCGGACACGCGGCCATGCGTACTCTGTACAGAGGGCTGTACGAGCCGATAACCACATACGCCGCAGCCGGCTGGAGCGACCTACTGAAAGGGAAAGCGAGGAGCAAGCTGATAAGGTCACAGAGGATGGCACTCCTCCGAGTGACCAAGGCCTATAGAACCACGTCAACCGAGGCACTGCAGGTTATCGCCGGAGTCATTCCTATTGACCTCCTAGTCGAAATCAGGGCAAGACTCCACAATAAGAAGAGGAGGCGCGACGAAGCGCCCGACGAGAAATCCATTGTCGGCGAGGCGTTAGATAAGTGGCAAGAGCGCTGGCAAACAACGCCAAAGGGCAGGACGACCTTCGACTACTTTGCTAGCATCAAGGACAGACTGGAGAACCGCTGGGTGAGACCCGACCACTACACGACACAGTTCATTAGCGGCCACGGGGATTTCAACGGTAAGCTCAAGTCATTCAACCTCAGCGAATTGGACACATGTGAATGCGGCGAAATAGAAACCGCCCATCACATCTTAGAAGACTGTCCAATCTTCGATGAAGAAAGGCAGGAATTCCGAAATGCACTGGGAGAACTCGATCTGCGCTGGCCGGAAGAAAAGCGGGAGTACGTAACAAAAGACGTATACCCCCACTTCTGTCAGTTTGCAAGGAAAGTACTCCAAGCGAAGGAGGAGAAGAGAAGGAACGCCCTACGAGAAATGGGAGGCGCAACGCAGCCAGGGCGACTGCCAGGAAGAGGATCGACGCAACTGGAGGGGCAGGCAGGCCGGCCTCTAAGGCATAGTCCAAGACTGGCCCAGTGTGTGCCCGTACAACGACGGGAACAAGAGGAAGAAACCAACGAAGAGGGACTCTCCGAAGAAGAAGACGGCGACACCCAATAGTAGAGGAGCAGGAAGGAGACGAAGAAGAAGAAGATAAAACAGCGAAGAAGGGATACACGCACGAAAACACAGGACCCATGACAGGACAATACACAAAACACTGGGAACAGGAAGAGAACTAAGGATAAGAGGACAAGAAAACCAACACGAGCCGGAGATAAGACCTGCGACCGTCAGTGCAGGCGACGCTCACGCAAATGAGTGCCGTGACGGTGCAGGGACAATCGGCTGCAAAGCCAACCTGCTGGGACCGAGCTATATGCTGGCAGCTCCGCCTCCCCGTGGCCCCCGCTGGTAACGGTGCTGCGCGATGCGCGCATCGCGCGGCGCCGGCTAAGCGAGCTGCCGCCCGAAAGGGTAGGTTCAACTTGCCCACTGACCCGAAAGGAGAGGGCAGGGTTTTTCCAAGTCGCGCGCCGACCACCTATGCGCGCCGTTCCCCGGGCATTGGACGTCAGAAAGTAGGATATAAATAACATCTAGCGAAGCCAGTATGAGTGCTATACTCCGGGAATGGCGTGGCCGGCCCAACGGTCGAGCCCCTAATCGCTCAATACTACTTGTCCCTATCTACTATCTACTGATGGCGGCAAGTGGGACGGACGCGTGCACGTCGCTCCGCAGTCTATAAACGGAAAAACCGGGCAAATTAAAAAGTTCGGGCGTAAAAATTAATTTAAAGCAAAGTGGGAGTGCCGAGGAAAACGTGTAGTTAAAAAGAATCGTGGAGATCGCCGAATTCAGAGCGAAAAAAGCTAATGTAAATCGCCACGTGCGAAAAGTGAGGTTAGCTGACGCGACGGATAGGAAAAACCGAAAAATCAAAGATCTCGGGAGCGAAAAATAATTCAATAGGCAGAGTTAGTGCTTAAAATAAAGTGCATGCAAAAATATTAGTGGAGATTTCCGCAATAAGCGCGGAAAAAGCAAAGAAAGTGCCGCGTGTGCGAAGCGAGGTTAGGCCACGTGGCGGACAAAAACGCGTAAATCGAAGATCTCGGGCACGAAACTAAAATAATAGGTAGTGCGAGTGCTAAAAAACATAGTGCACACCGAAAGCTTAGTGAAAATTGCCGCAATAAGCGCGGAAAAACAAAAGAAAGTGCCGCGTGCGCGAAGTGAGGTTAGGCCACGTGGCGGACAAAAACGCGAAAATCGAAGATCTCGGGCACGAAAACTAAAATAATAGATAGTGCGAGTGCTAAAAACATAGTGCACACCGAAAGTTTAGTGGAAATTGCCGCAATAAGCGCGAGAGAAGCAAAACAAAGTGCCACGTGCGGGAGGATAGGTTAGCGGACGCGCGGCAGCCATCTTGGGTCGAGCGACCGAAGCGCCGCCGCCCGGGCATCTTGGGAACCAAGAGCACGCTGCTAGGCGGCAAATTCAAATTCAAATTCAAACCCAGGGGTTTTGAACTGTGAAGAGCACGCCGCCGGACTCAGCGCGGGAGTGCTCGCGGGAACAAAGCGCCAACTGAAAGTCCGCGAGGGGGATTCAATACGCCGCTGGACATAGCCACCGGGAAGCGAACAGCCGCAGCGGAAGCCGCAAGAAGCGGCAAGGAGCCGGTGATGCCGACGCTAGGGCACTCGTCGCCAGGCGCAGAGGCCAGAGTGGTCCTCCAACCCCTGAGGAAACAGATGGAAAAGAACGAGGCCACTCCAAGCCCGAGGATACCAGAGAAGACGATGAGAGCAAGCCTGGGGAGAAACAACCCCCCCAGAGATGAGGAGAGATTGGCCGGGGAGGATAAGCGGCAAGTGCCCGATATAAAGGCACAGGCCAGTGACATAGAGAGGAAGGTCACGGCGTTCTGCTTAGACTCGGCCAGGAAAATAAACAAGGAACACGCCGCAGTAATCCTACGGCACTTCAAAGAAATGAGGGGCATTGTTGACGAGCTACTGCTCCATAATAGCTACCTGACAGGCAGGCTAGAGCAGAGTGCCGGAGATGAGAAGAATAAGGAAACGGCGATAATGAACGCCGTCAACAAAGCAACCAGGCGGCTAGAAACAGCCGTCTTGAGAACGACGCAGCAGGAACAGAGGGAGCCGACATATGCCGAAAAAGTAAAGATAACGAGCAACAAGGTCGAGCAGACGGCGGTCAAGCCGCCCAAAAATGTGGTCATAATTCGACCGGAAAGAGAAGGTGGCGAGATTCAAACGAGCGAAGAAGCACTTGACGCGGTGTTCACCCTAGTGAATCCCCGCAAGAGAGGAATCCAAGTTACGGCCGTCCGGAAAATAAAGGGAAACGGCCTAGCCGTTGAGACGACGAAGCCGGAGAGCCTAAAAGAGTTCACCGAGAACTCGAAACTAAAGGAGGCTGGACTAAAAGCTAGCACGCCGCAGCGGAGACCCCCCAGGATGATCATCTACGACGTCCCGAGGGACATTCCAGAGAAGGAGATCCTGGCCTGCATGAGGAAGCAGAACCAAGAAAGACTAAATGAGGACGACGTTGCAGCCATCAAGTTCTGCTTCAGGACCGGCAGAAAGGATCAAGAGGAGACGAACTGGGTCATCGAAGTGCCCCCCCAGGTAAGGGAGAAACTATTGAAAGGTAAGATCTTCCTCTCATGGAATGCCTGCAAAGTTAAAGATTACATAGCAATTAGTCGCTGCTACAAGTGTCAAGGATACGGACACGTGGCAAAATATTGCCGCGTTAACTACGAAATCTGCGCGCACTGTGCAGAAAGTGGGCACAGCACTAAAGAGTGCAAAGATAAGGATGGGCACGCCACCTGCGTAAACTGCAAGAGAGCAGGGAGGAAGGGCGACCACGCAGCTTCCAACGCGAAATGCCCAATGTATACGAAAGCCTTGGAAGCAATAATAGCAAGGACGCAATATGTATAAAGAGCAACGCAGGGACAGAAGAGGACTTGGGAGGAAAAGGGAAATAAGGATCCTGCAGCACAACATGCAGCGATCCAAAACAACTCCTTATGAGATCCGGACGCAAATGGACGCCGATGGGGATGACATAATATTAATGCAAGAACCATACAGCGTCGATGGGAAAATACCCGGATTCGGCACAGGAGTCGCGATCGCCTGCAGAGGGTCGAAGCACAACCCGCCAATGGCGGCCGTAGGGATAAAATCAGAGACCCTAACGCCCCTCGAGGTCGCCGAACTCTGCACAACACACTGTTCCTGCGTGCAGATAAGCGACGGGGAAACAGAGGTGTACGCGGCAAGCCTGTACTTTCCGCCGACAGGAAACATCGAGGTCGGCGTGCAACAGTTGGAGAAGGTACTACGGTGTCTCAGAGGCAAGAGGATCATCATCGGCCTGGATGCGAACGCAAAATCACCGCTGTGGTGCAGCAGGAGCACCGACGACAGAGGCGAGGCCCTAGAGGCAGTCATAGCGCAGTACGGTCTCCATGTCCTGAATCAACCAGGACAACCCCACACGTTTGAAACAACTCGAGGGCGATCAAACATAGACGTGACGATGGCGAGCCCAGAGGCAATACTCCTTGTAAAGGGCTGGAGGATACGCGAAGATGGTACCTCCAGTGACCACCGGATACTGGAGACGCTCCTCGACTTCGGGACGAGAAGCACCACACCGCAGCCTCAGGAAAGACGCTATAACACGCGAAAAGCCAACTGGGAGGTATTTCAGAGTGCCCTCACAGAGAAAATGGAGGCACTCAAAGAAACAACCCTCCAGCAGGCAGAGGACGTCGAAAGAATGGCCGGGCAACTCCAGGCAACCCTGATAGGTGCCTGCGACACCGCCATCCCAAAGAAGAAATGGTACTACAGGTCAGTACCCTGGTGGACGCCCGAGCTCACCAGAGCAAAGAGAAACACCTACCAGGCGAGAAGAAGGTATCAGGGGGCCAGGGACCCCGCTACGAGGGAGCAGGAGAAGCTGCGGTACAGGTCAACACGAAAGGAGTATAAGAGGATGCTGGCAAGAGCAAAAATCCAGAGCTGGCAGGACTTCGTCACCAAAGAGGGTAACAGGGAACCTTGGGGCATCGCTTACAAAACAGTCGCAAGGAAACTCAGAGGAGAGGAAACAACATCGACGCTGAAGACGCCGCTCGGATATACCTCCAACTGGCGAACGACCGCGGCAGCGATGTTGTCCGCACTTCTACCCGACGACGAGGAAGACACCGAAACGGAGGAGCAGAAGGAAATAAGGCGGAACTCGACAAACCCCCCCAACGTAGAAGACACCCCTGAATTCAGCTTCGAGGAACTCAGTGACGCCGTGAAACGGCTGAGGAAGGGGAAGTGCCCAGGCCCCGACCTGATTGAGGTCGAAATAATCCAACGGGCCTGGGGAAGAATACACCAGGAGCTCCTAAGGCTCATGAACGGCTGCCTCGCCTGGGGAATATTCCCCAAACGGTGGAAGGTCGCAAATGTTATCACCATCCCCAAGGGACCGGATCGGGACAGAAGCAATCCGAAATCCTACAGGCCAATCTGTCTGCTCTCCATGATAGGCAAGCTGCTAGAAAGGCTAATGGCCACCAGGATGGCACCTATCTTCCACGACCACGCGCTCTCCTCCGACAGACAATATGGCTTTCGCCCCGGAAGATCGACGGTGGACGCGATCATCAAGCTCCGCGAGAAAATCGAGCAAATGAGCGAGAAGAGGTATGTCCTCGCAATAGCACTCGATATATCAGGAGCCTTCGACAACGTCTGGTGGCCGAACGTGCTGCACGAGCTCAAAAGAAGAGAATGCCCCGACAACCTGTACCGGTTGACAAGGAGCTACTTCTCCGAAAGAACCGTACAGATTGCTGGGAAAAACGAAGCAGTGAGCAAGCCCGTCACGAAAGGATGCCCGCAGGGATCGGTACTGGGACCAAGTTTCTGGAATCTCGTATTTGATGACCTGCTGGCTGAGCTAGCGGAAAACGCGACTGAGTGCGAACCCATTGCGTACGCGGACGACATCGTGATTCTAATTGCCGGTAACACGAGGAACGAGCTCCAGGAAAAAGGACAGGAGGTAGTTACCCGAGTCTCTACCTGGTGCACCAGGAAGAAGCTAACGTTATCGGCACAGAAAACGGAGATGCTGCTCGTCAAAGGCAAGCTGGACGCGGAGAGGCCACCGATTATTAAGATTAGCGGCAGGAATATAAGGATGGAGCAGGCAATCAAATACCTTGGAGTGCACCTCGAAGGAGGGCTAAAAGTCAACAAGCACGTGGAGGCAATAACAGGTAAGTGTCAAAAACTCTTCAACAGCCTCGCGAGGGTGGCCAAGGCGAAATGGGGACTCGGACACGCGGCCATGCGTACTCTGTACAGAGGGCTGTACGAGCCGATAACCACATACGCCGCAGCCGGCTGGAGCGACCTACTGAAAGGGAAAGCGAGGAGCAAGCTGATAAGGTCACAGAGGATGGCACTCCTCCGAGTGACCAAGGCCTATAGAACCACGTCAACCGAGGCACTGCAGGTTATCGCCGGAGTCATTCCTATTGACCTCCTAGTCGA
>NW_026109513.1:0-32767 GCF_024516045.1 Bombus affinis | reverse complement strand
GGCAATAGGATAATTACTTCCGGCTCCTCGGGCTGGTGCGAATATTTCAATGTCCGTATGTGCCAAACCGTTGGTTTGTGACACACCTTTACGCGTCTCACGCTCGCTGCGGTCGCTCGAAAACTATAGCCTAACCTAAAACCAATCCATCTTGCGTTCATTATTCGATATGGTGGCGACATATTTCGAATTTGCGAACGTGTCGGATCGGTTGTGAGGTTGGACTAGATTTTTACGAGCGAGCGGAGCGAGCGAGCAACGGTCACAATTTCCAAGCTGTACATATACCTCATATTGCCTTGCATGTATTTCGCGTTAGTACCTAATTTTGTCAGCCATTTCGGACATCACATTGCACTGTGGTATGTGGGAATAGTACTATTTATGTGAAACTATTGGACAACTGTATACATTTGTCAGTAGGCAATAGGATAGAGACTTTCGGCTCCTCGGGCTGGTGCGAATATTACAATCTCCGTTTGTGCCAAACCGTTGGATTGTAACACACCTTTACGCGTCTCACGCTCGCTGCGGTCGCTCGAAAACTATAGCCTAACCTAAAACCAATCCATCTTGCGTTCATTATTCGATATGGTGGCGACATATTTCGAATTTGCGAACGTGTCGGATCGGTTGTGAGGTTGGACTAGATTTTTACGAGCGAGCGGAGCGAGCGAGCAACGGTCACAATTTCCAATCTGTA
The DNA here is from genome assembly GCF_024516045.1 of Bombus affinis. Classification (NCBI taxonomy): domain Eukaryota; kingdom Metazoa; phylum Arthropoda; class Insecta; order Hymenoptera; family Apidae; genus Bombus; species Bombus affinis. The sequence goes on along the minus strand of NW_026109513.1, from coordinate 32,064 downwards.
CATATACCTTATATTGCCTTGCATGTATTTCGCGTTAGTAACTAATTTTGTCAGCCATTTCGGACATCACATTGCACTGTACTATGTGGAAATAGTACTATTTATGTGAAACTACTGGTAAACTGTATACATTTCTCAGTGGGCAATAGGATAGAGATTTCCGGCTCCTCGGGCTGGTGCGAATATTTCAATGACCCCATGTGCCATACCGTTGGATTGTCACACAACTTTCCGCGTCCCTCGCTCGCCGTGCTCGCTCGAAAACTATAGCCTAACCTAAAACCAATCCATCTTGCGTTCATTATTCGATATGGTGGCGACATATTTCGAATTTGCGAACGTGTCGGATCGGTTGTGAGGTTGGACTAAATTTTTACGAGCGTGCGGAGCGAGCTAGCAACGATCACAATTTCCGAGTTATACATATACCTTATATTGCCTTGCATATGTTTCGTGTCATTACCTAATTTACTCAGCCATTTCTGACATCACATTGCACTGTAGTGTGTGGAAGAAGTACTATTTATGTGAAACTATTGGTAAGCTGTATACATTTGTCAGTAGGCAATAGGAATAAGACTTCCGGCTCCTCGGGCTGGTGCGAATGTTTCAATGTCCGTATGTGCCAAACCGTTGGTTTGTGACACACAATTACGCGTCTCTCGATCGCTGCGCTTGCTCGAAAGCTATAGCCTAACCAATAACCAATCCATCTTGCGTTCATTATTCGATATGGTGGCGACATATTTCAAATTTGCGAACGTGTCGGATCGGTTGTGAGGTTGGACTAGATTTTTACGAGCGAGCGGAGCGAGCGAGCAGCGATCACAATTTCCAAGCTATACATATACCTTATATTGCCTTGCACATATTTTGTGTTAGTACCTAATTTTGTCAGCCATTTCGGACGTCACATTGCACTGTACTATGAGGAAATAGTACTATTTATGTGAAACTATTGGTAAACTGTGAACATTTGTCAGTAGGCAATAGGATAAAGACCTGCGGCTCCTCCGGCTGGTGCGAATAATTCAATGTCCGTATGCGCCAAACCGTTGGTTTGTGACACACCTTTACGCGTCTCACGCTCGCTGCGGTCGCTCGAAAACTATAGCCTAACCTAAAACCAATCCATCTTGCGTTCATTATTCGATATGGTGGCGACATATTTCGAATTTGCCAACGTGTCGGATCGGTTGTGAGGTTGGACTAAATTTTTACGAGCGTGCGGAGCGAGCTAGCAACGATCACAATTTCCAAGTTATACATATACCTTATATTGCCTTGCATATATTTCGTGTCATTACCTAATTTACTCAGCCATTTCTGACATCACATTGCACTGTACTATGTGGAAATAGTACTATTTATGTGAAGTTATTCATAAACTGTAAACATTTGTCAGTAGGCAATAGGATAAAGACTTCCGGCTCCTCGGGCTGGTGCGAATATTTCAATGTCCGTTAGTGCCAAACCGTTGGATTATGACACAACTTTCCCCGTCCCTCCCACGCCGTGCTCGCTCGAAAACTACAGCCTAACCTAAAACCAATCCATCTTGCGTTCATTATTCGATATGGCGGCGACATATTTCGAATTTGCGAACGTGTCGGATCGGTTATGAGGTTGGATTAGATTTTAACGAGCGAGCGGAGCGAACTAGCAACGCTCACAATTTCCAAGCTGTACATATACCTTATATAGCCTTGCATGTATTTCGCGTTAGAACCTAATTTTGTAAGCCATTTCGGACATCACATTGCACTGTACTATGTGGAAATAGTACTATTTATGTGAAACTACTGGTAAACTGTATACATTTGTCAGTAGGCAATAGGATAAAGACTTCCGGCTCCTCCGGCTGGTGCGAATATTTCAATGTCCGTTAGTGCCAAACCGTTGGATTGTGACACAACTTTCCCCGTCCCTCGCTCGCCGTGCTCGCTCGAAAACTACAGCCTAACCTAAAACCAATCCATCTTGCGTTCATTATTCGATATGGCGGCGACATATTTCGAATTTGCGAACGTGTCGGATCGGTTGTGAGGTTGGACTAGATTTTAACGAGCGAGCGGACCGAGCGAGCAACGGTCACAATTTCCAAGCTGTACATATACCTTATATTGCCTTGCATGTATTTCGTGTTAGTACCTAATTTTGTCAGCCATTTCGGACATCACATTGCACTGTACTATGTGGAAATAGTACTATTTATGTGAAACTACTGGTAAACTGTATACATTTGTCAGTAGGCAATAGGATAAAGACCTACGGCTCCTCGGGCTGGTGCGAATATTTCAATGACCCCATGTGCCATACCGTTGGATTGTCACACAACTTTTCGCGTCCCTCGCTCGCCGTGCTCGCTCGAAAACTATAGCCTAACCTAAAACCAATCCATCTTGCGTTCATTATTCGATATGGCGGCGACATATTTCGAATTGGCGAACGTGTAGGAACGGTTGTGAGGTAGGACTAGATTTTTACGAGCGAGCGGAGCGAGCGAGCAACGGTCACAATTTCCAAGCTGTACATATACCTCATATTGCCTTGCATGTATTTCGCGTTAGTACCTAATTTTGTCAGCCATTTCGGACATCACATTGCACTGTGGTATGTGGGAATAGTACTATTTATGTGAAACTATTGGACAACTGTATACATTTGTCAGTAGGCAATAGGATAGAGACTTTCGGCTCCTCGGGCTGGTGCGAATATTACAATCTCCGTTTGTGCCAAACCGTTGGATTGTAACACACCTTTACGCGTCTCACGCTCGCTGCGGTCGCTCGAAAACTATAGCCTAACCTAAAACCAATCCATCTTGCGTTCATTATTCGATATGGTGGCGACATATTTCGAATTTGCGAACGTGTCGGATCGGTTGTGAGGTTGGACTAGATTTTTACGAGCGAGCGGAGCGAGCGAGCAACGGTCACAATTTCCAATCTGTACATATACCTTATATTGCCTTGCATGTATTTCGCGTTAGTAACTAATTTTGTCAGCCATTTCGGACATCACATTGCACTGTACTATGTGGAAATAGTACTATTTATGTGAAACTACTGGTAAACTGTATACATTTGTCAGTGGGCAATAGGATAGAGATTTCCGGCTCCTCGGGCTGGTGCGAATATTTCAATGACCCCATGTGCCATACCGTTGGATTGTCACACAACTTTCCGCGTCCCTCGCTCGCCGTGCTCGCTCGAAAACTATAGCCTAACCTAAAACCAATCCATCTTGCGTTCATTATTCGATATGGCGGCGACATATTTCGAATTGGCGAACGTGTCGGAACGGTTGTGAGGTTGGACTAGATTTTTACGAGCGAGCGGAGCGAGCGAGCAACGGTCACAATTTCCAAGCTGTACATATACCTTATATGGCGTTGCATATATTTCGTGTTATTACCTAATTTTGTCAGCCTTTTGGGACATCACATTGCACTGTGGTATGTGGGAATAGTACTATTTATGTGAAGTTATTCATAAACTGTAAACATTTGTCAGTAGGCAATAGGATAAAGACTTCCGGCTCCTCGGGCTGGTGCGAATATTTCAATGTCCGTTAGTGCCAAACCGTTGGATCGTGACACAACTTTCCCCGTCCCTCGCTCGCCGTGCTCGCTCGAAAGCTACAGCCTAACCTAAAACCAATCCATCTTGCGTTCATTATTCGATATGGCGGCGACATATTTCGAATTTGCGAACGTGTCGGATCGGTTGTGAGGTTGGACTAGATTTTAACGAGGGAGCGGAGCGAGCGAGCAACGGTCACAATTTCCAAGCTGTACATATACCTTATATTGCCTTGCATGTATTTCGCGTTAGTACCTAATTTTGTCAGCCATTTCGGACATCACATTGCACTGTACTATGTGGAAATAGTACTATTTATGTGAAACTACTGCTAAACTGTATACATTTGTCAGTAGGCAATAGGATAAAGACCTACGGCTCCTCCGGCTGGTGCGAATATTTCAATGTCCGTATGCGCCAAACCGATGGTTTGTGACACACCTTTACGCGTCTCACGCTCGCTGCGGTCGCTCGAAAACTATAGCCTAACCTAAAACCAATCAATCTTGCGTTCATTATTCGATATGGTGGCGACATATTTCGAATTTGCGAACATGTCGGATCGGTTGTGAGGTTGGACTAAATTTTTACAAGCGAGCGGAGCGAGCGAGCAACGATCACAATTTCCAAGTTATACATATACCTTATATTGCCTTGCATATATTTCGTGTCATTACCTAATTTAGTCAGCCATTTCTGACATCACATTGCACTGTAGTATGCGGAAATAGAACCATTTATGTGATACTATTCATAAACTGTAAACATTTGTCAGTAGGCAATACCATAATGACTTCCGGCTCCTCGGGCTGGTGCGAATGTTTCAATGTCCGTATGTGCCAAACCGTTGGTTTGTGACACACAATTACGCGTCTCTCGATCGCTGCGCTTGCTCGAAAGCTATAGCCTAACCAATAACCAATCCATCTTGCGTTCACTATTCGATATGGTGGCGACATATTTCAAATTTGCGAACGTGTCGGATCGGTTGTGAGGTTGGACTAGATTTTTACGAGCGAGCGGAGCGAGCGAGCAGCGATCACAATTTCCAAGCTATACATATACCTTATATTGCCTTGCACATATTTCGTGTTAGTACCTAATTTTGTCAGCCATTTCGGACGTCACATTGCACTGTACTATGAGGAAATAGTACTATTTATGTGAAACTATTGGTAAACTGTAAATATTTGTCAGTAGGCAATAGGATAAAGACCTACGGCTCCTCCGGCTGGTGCGAATATTTCAATGTCCGTATGCGCCAAACCGTTGGTTTGTGACACACCTTTACGCGTCTCACGCTCGCTGCGGTCGCTCGAAAACTATAGCCTAACCTAAAACCAATCCATCTTGCGTTCATTATTCGATATGGTGGCGACATATTTCGAATTTGCGAACGTGTCGGATCGGTTGTGAGGTTGGACTAAATTTTTACGAGCGTGCGGAGCGAGCTAGCAACGATCACAATTTCCGAGTTATACATATACCTTATATTGCCTTGCATATATTTCGTGTCATTACCTAATTTACTCAGCCATTTCTGACATCACATTGCACTGTAGTGTGTGGAAGAAGTACTATTTATGTGAAACTATTGGTAAGCTGTATACATTTGTCAGTAGGCAATAGGAATAAGACTTCCGGCTCCTCGGGCTGGTGCGAATGTTTCAATGTCCGTATGTGCCAAACCGTTGGTTTGTGACACACAATTACGCGTCTCTCGATCGCTGCGCTTGCTCGAAAGCTATAGCCTAACCAATAACCAATCCATCTTGCGTTCATTATTCGATATGGTGGCGACATATTTCAAATTTGCGAACGTGTCGGATCGGTTGTGAGGTTGGACTAGATTTTTACGAGCGAGCGGAGCGAGCGAGCAGCGATCACAATTTCCAAGCTATACATATACCTTATATTGCCTTGCACATATTTTGTGTTAGTACCTAATTTTGTCAGCCATTTCGGACGTCACATTGCACTGTACTATGAGGAAATAGTACTATTTATGTGAAACTATTGGTAAACTGTGAACATTTGTCAGTAGGCAATAGGATAAAGACCTGCGGCTCCTCCGGCTGGTGCGAATATTTCAATGTCCGTATGCGCCAAACCGTTGGTTTGTGACACACCTTTACGCGTCTCACGCTCGCTGCGGTCGCTCGAAAACTATAGCCTAACCTAAAACCAATCCATCTTGCGTTCATTATTCGATATGGTGGCGACATATTTCGAATTTGCCAACGTGTCGGATCGGTTGTGAGGTTGGACTAAATTTTTACGAGCGTGCGGAGCGAGCTAGCAACGATCACAATTTCCAAGTTATACATATACCTTATATTGCCTTGCATATATTTCGTGTCATTACCTAATTTACTCAGCCATTTCTGACATCACATTGCACTGTAGTGTGTGGAAGAAGTACTATTTATGTGAAACTATTGGTAAGCTGTATACATTTGTCAGTAGGCAATAGGAATAAGACTTCCGGCTCCTCGGGCTGGTGCGAATGTTTCAATGTCCGTATGTGCCAAACCGTTGGTTTGTGACACACAATTACGCGTCTCTCGATCGCTGCGCTTGCTCGAAAGCTATAGCCTAACCAATAACCAATCCATCTTGCGTTCATTATTCGATATGGTGGCGACATATTTCAAATTTGCGAACGTGTCGGATCGGTTGTGAGGTTGGACTAGATTTTTACGAGCGAGCGGAGCGAGCGAGCAGCGATCACAATTTCCAAGCTATACATATACCTTATATTGCCTTGCACATATTTTGTGTTAGTACCTAATTTTGTCAGCCATTTCGGACGTCACATTGCACTGTACTATGAGGAAATAGTACTATTTATGTGAAACTATTGGTAAACTGTGAACATTTGTCAGTAGGCAATAGGATAAAGACCTGCGGCTCCTCCGGCTGGTGCGAATATTTCAATGTCCGTATGCGCCAAACCGTTGGTTTGTGACACACCTTTACGCGTCTCACGCTCGCTGCGGTCGCTCGAAAACTATAGCCTAACCTAAAACCAATCCATCTTGCGTTCATTATTCGATATGGTGGCGACATATTTCGAATTTGCCAACGTGTCGGATCGGTTGTGAGGTTGGACTAAATTTTTACGAGCGTGCGGAGCGAGCTAGCAACGATCACAATTTCCAAGTTATACATATACCTTATATTGCCTTGCATATATTTCGTGTCATTACCTAATTTACTCAGCCATTTCTGACATCACATTGCACTGTACTATGTGGAAATAGTACTATTTATGTGAAGTTATTCATAAACTGTAAACATTTGTCAGTAGGCAATAGGATAAAGACTTCCGGCTCCTCGGGCTGGTGCGAATATTTCAATGTCCGTTAGTGCCAAACCGTTGGATTGTGACACAACTTTCCCCGTCCCTCCCACGCCGTGCTCGCTCGAAAACTACAGCCTAACCTAAAACCAATCCATCTTGCGTTCATTATTCGATATGACGGCGACATATTTCGAATTTGCGAACGTGTCGGATCGGTTATGAGGTTGGATTAGATTTTAACGAGCGAGCGGAGCGAACTAGCAACGGTCACAATTTCCAAGCTGTACATATACCTTATATAGCCTTGCATGTATTTCGCGTTAGAACCTAATTTTGTAAGCCATTTCGGACATCACATTGCACTGTACTATGTGGAAATAGTACTATTTATGTGAAACTACTGGTAAACTGTATACATTTGTCAGTAGGCAATAGGATAAAGACTTCCGGCTCCTCCGGCTGGTGCGAATATTTCAATGTCCGTTAGTGCCAAACCGTTGGATTGTGACACAACTTTCCCCGTCCCTCGCTCGCCGTGCTCGCTCGAAAACTACAGCCTAACCTAAAACCAATCCATCTTGCGTTCATTATTCGATATGGCGGCGACATATTTCGAATTTGCGAACGTGTCGGATCGGTTGTGAGGTTGGACTAGATTTTAACGAGCGAGCGGACCGAGCGAGCAACGGTCACAATTTCCAAGCTGTACATATACCTTATATTGCCTTGCATGTATTTCGTGTTAGTACCTAATTTTGTCAGCCATTTCGGACATCACATTGCACTGTACTATGTGGAAATAGTACTATTTATGTGAAACTACTGGTAAACTGTATACATTTGTCAGTAGGCAATAGGATAAAGACCTACGGCTCCTCGGGCTGGTGCGAATATTTCAATGACCCCATGTGCCATACCGTTGGATTGTGACACAACTTTCCGCGTCCCTCGCTCGCCGTGCTCGCTCGAAAACTATAGCCTAACCTAAAACCAATCCATCTTGCGTTCATTATTCGATATGGCGGCGACATATTTCGAATTGGCGAACGTGTAGGAACGGTTGTGAGGTAGGACTAGATTTTTACGAGCGAGCGGAGCGAGCGAGCAACGGTCACAATTTCCAAGCTGTACATATACCTCATATTGCCTTGCATGTATTTCGCGTTAGTACCTAATTTTGTCAGCCATTTCGGACATCACATTGCACTGTGGTATGTGGGAATAGTACTATTTATGTGAAACTATTGGACAACTGTATACATTTGTCAGTAGGCAATAGGATAGAGACTTTCGACTCCTCGGGCTGGTGCGAATATTACAATCTCCGTTTGTGCCAAACCGTTGGATTGTAACACACCTTTACGCGTCTCACGCTCGCTGCGGTCGCTCGAAAACTATAGCCTAACCTAAAACCAATCCATCTTGCGTTCATTATTCGATATGGTGGCGACATATTTCGAATTTGCGAACGTGTCGGATCGGTTGTGAGGTTGGACTAGATTTTTACGAGCGAGCGGAGCGAGCGAGCAACGGTCACAATTTCCAATCTGTACATATACCTTATATTGCCTTGCATGTATTTCGCGTTAGTAACTAATTTTGTCAGCCATTTCGGACATCACATTGCACTGTACTATGTGGAAATAGTACTATTTATGTGAAACTACTGGTAAACTGTATACATTTGTCAGTGGGCAATAGGATAGAGATTTCCGGCTCCTCGGGCTGGTGCGAATATTTCAATGACCCCATGTGCCATACCGTTGGATTGTCACACAACTTTCCGCGTCCCTCGCTCGCCGTGCTCGCTCGAAAACTATAGCCTAACCTAAAACCAATCCATCTTGCGTTCATTATTCGATATGGCGGCGACATATTTCGAATTGGCGAACGTGTCGGAACGGTTGTGAGGTTGGACTAGATTTTTACGAGCGAGCGGAGCGAGCGAGCAACGGTCACAATTTCCAAGCTGTACATATACCTTATATGGCGTTGCATATATTTCGTGTTATTACCTAATTTTGTCAGCCTTTTGGGACATCACACTGCACTGTGGTATGTGGGAATAGTACTATTTATGTGAAGTTATTCATAAACTGTAAACATTTGTCAGTAGGCAATAGGATAAAGACTTCCGGCTCCTCGGGCTGGTGCGAATATTTCAATGTCCGTTAGTGCCAAACCGTTGGATCGTGACACAACTTTCCCCGTCCCTCGCTCGCCGTGCTCGCTCGAAAGCTACAGCCTAACCTAAAACCAATCCATCTTGCGTTCATTATTCGATATGGCGGCGACATATTTCGAATTTGCGAACGTGTCGGATCGGTTGTGAGGTTGGACTAGATTTTAACGAGGGAGCGGAGCGAGCGAGCAACGGTCACAATTTCCAAGCTGTACATATACCTTATATTGCCTTGCATGTATTTCGCGTTAGTACCTAATTTTGTCAGCCATTTCGGACATCACATTGCACTGTACTATGTGGAAATAGTACTATTTATGTGAAACTACTGGTAAACTGTATACATTTGTCAGTGGGCAATAGGATAGAGATTTCCGGCTCCTCGGGCTGGTGCGAATATTTCAATGTCCGTTAGTGCCAAACCGTAGGATCGTGACACATCTTTCCCCGTCCCTCGCTCGCCGTGCTCGCTCGAAAGCTACAGCCTAACCTAAAACCAATCAATCTTGCGTTCATTATTCGATATGGTGGCGACATATTTCGAATTTGCGAACATGTCGGATCGGTTGTGAGGTTGGACTAAATTTTTACAAGCGAGCGGAGCGAGCGAGCAACGATCACAATTTCCAAGTTATACATATACCTTATATTGCCTTGCATATATTTCGTGTCATTACCTAATTTAGTCAGCCATTTCTGACATCACATTGCACTGTAGTATGCGGAAATAGAACCATTTATGTGATACTATTCATAAACTGTAAACATTTGTCAGTAGGCAATACCATAATGACTTCCGGCTCCTCGGGCTGGTGCGAATGTTTCAATGTCCGTATGTGCCAAACCGTTGGTTTGTGACACACAATTACGCGTCTCTCGATCGCTGCGCTTGCTCGAAAGCTATAGCCTAACCAATAACCAATCCATCTTGCGTTCACTATTCGATATGGTGGCGACATATTTCAAATTTGCGAACGTGTCGGATCGGTTGTGAGGTTGGACTAGATTTTTACGAGCGAGCGGAGCGAGCGAGCAGCGATCACAATTTCCAAGCTATACATATACCTTATATTGCCTTGCACATATTTCGTGTTAGTACCTAATTTTGTCAGCCATTTCGGACGTCACATTGCACTGTACTATGAGGAAATAGTACTATTTATGTGAAACTATTGGTAAACTGTAAATATTTGTCAGTAGGCAATAGGATAAAGACCTACGGCTCCTCCGGCTGGTGCGAATATTTCAATGTCCGTATGCGCCAAACCGTTGGTTTGTGACACACCTTTACGCGTCTCACGCTCGCTGCGGTCGCTCGAAAACTATAGCCTAACCTAAAACCAATCCATCTTGCGTTCATTATTCGATATGGTGGCGACATATTTCGAATTTGCGAACGTGTCGGATCGGTTGTGAGGTTGGACTAAATTTTTACGAGCGTGCGGAGCGAGCTAGCAACGATCACAATTTCCGAGTTATACATATACCTTATATTGCCTTGCATATATTTCGTGTCATTACCTAATTTACTCAGCCATTTCTGACATCACATTGCACTGTAGTGTGTGGAAGAAGTACTATTTATGTGAAACTATTGGTAAGCTGTATACATTTGTCAGTAGGCAATAGGATAAAGACTTCCGGCTCCTCGGGCTGGTGCGAATGTTTCAATGTCCGTATGTGCCAAACCGTTGGTTTGTGACACACAATTACGCGTCTCTCGATCGCTGCGCTTGCTCGAAAGCTATAGCCTAACCAATAACCAATCCATCTTGCGTTCATTATTCGATATGGTGGCGACATATTTCAAATTTGCGAACGTGTCGGATCGGTTGTGAGGTTGGACTAGATTTTTACGAGCGAGCGGAGCGAGCGAGCAGCGATCACAATTTCCAAGCTATACATATACCTTATATTGCCTTGCATATATTTCGTGTCATTACCGAATTTACTCAGCCATTTCTGACATCACATTGCACTGTACTATGTGGAAATAGTACTATTTATGTGAAGTTATTCATAAACTGTAAACATTTGTCAGTAGGCAATAGGATAAAGACTTCCGGCTCCTCGGGCTGGTGCGAATATTTCAATGTCCGTTAGTGCCAAACCGTTGGATTGTGACACAACTTTCCCCGTCCCTCCCTCGCCGTGCTCGCTCGAAAACTACAGCCTAACCTAAAACCAATCCATCTTGCGTTCATTATTCGATATGGCGGCGACATATTTCGAATTTGCGAACGTGTCGGATCGGTTATGAGGTTGGATTAGATTTTAACGAGCGAGCGGAGCGAACTAGCAACGGTCACAATTTCCAAGCTGTACATATACCTTATATAGCCTTGCATGTATTTCGTGTTAGAACCTAATTTTGTAAGCCATTTCGGACATCACATTGCACTGTACTATGTGGAAATAGTACTATTTATGTGAAACTACTGGTAAACTGTATACATTTGTCAGTAGGCAATAGGATAAAGACTTCCGGCTCCTCCGGCTGGTGCGAATATTTCAATGTCCGTTAGTGCCAAACCGTTGGATTGTGACACAACTTTCCCCGTCCCTCGCTCGCCGTGCTCGCTCGAAAACTACAGCCTAACCTAAAACCAATCCATCTTGCGTTCATTATTCGATATGGCGGCGACATATTTCGAATTTGCGAACGTGTCGGATCGGTTGTGAGGTTGGACTAGATTTTAACGAGCGAGCGGACCGAGCGAGCAACGGTCACAATTTCCAAGCTGTACATATACCTTATATTGCCTTGCATGTATTTCGTGTTAGTACCTAATTTTGTCAGCCATTTCGGACATCACATTGCACTGTACTATGTGGAAATAGTACTATTTATGTGAAACTACTGGTAAACTGTATACATTTGTCAGTAGGCAATAGGATAAAGACCTACGGCTCCTCGGGCTGGTGCGAATATTTCAATGACCCCATGTGCCATACCGTTGGATTGTGACACAACTTTCCGCGTCCCTCGCTCGCCGGGCTCGCTCGAAAACTATAGCCTAACCTAAAACCAATCCATCTTGCGTTCATTATTCGATATGGCGACGACATATTTCGAATTGGCGAACGTGTAGGAACGGTTGTGAGGTAGGACTAGATTTTTACGAGCGAGCGGAGCGAGCGAGCAACGGTCACAATTTCCAAGCTGTACATATACCTTATATGGCCTTGCATATATTTCGTGTTATTACCTAATTTTGTCAGCCATTTGGGACATCACATTGCACTGTGGTATGTGGGAATAGTACTATTTATATGAAACTATTGGTAAACTGTATACATTTGTCAGTAGGCAATAGGATAAAGACTTCCGGCTCCTCGGGCTGGTGCGAATATTACAATCTCCGTTTGTGCCAAACCGTTGGATTGTGACACACCTTTATGCGTCTCACGCTCGCTGCGGTCGCTCGAAAACTATAGCCTAACCTAAAACCCATGCATCTTGCGTTCATTATTCGATATGGTGGCGACATATTTCGAATTTGCGAACATGTCGGATCGGTTGTGAGGTTGGACTAAATTTTTACGAGCGAGCGGAGCGAGCGAGCAGCGATCACAATTTCCAAGTTATACATATACCTTATATTGCCTTGCATATATTTCGTGTCATTACCTAATTTAGTCAGCCATTTCTGACATCACATTGCACTGTAGTATGCGGAAATAGAACCATTTATGTGATACTATTCATAAACTGTAAACATTTGTCAGTCGGCAATAGCATAATGACTTCCGGCTCCTCGGGCTGGTGCGAATGTTTCAATGTCCGTATGTGCCAAACCGTTGGTTTGTGACACACAATTACGCGTCTCTCGATCGCTGCGCTTGCTCGAAAGCTATAGCCTAACCAATAACCAATCCATCTTGCGTTCACTATTCGATATGGTGGCGACATATTTCAAATTTGCGAACGTGTCGGATCGGTTGTGAGGTTGGACTAGATTTTTACGAGCGAGCGGAGCGAGCGAGCAGCGATCACAATTTCCAAGCTATACATATACCTTATATTGCCTTGCACATATTTCGTGTTAGTACCTAATTTTGTCAGCCATTTCGGACGTCACATTGCACTGTACTATGAGGAAATAGTACTATTTATGTGAAACTATTGGTAAACTGTAAATATTTGTCAGTAGGCAATAGGATAAAGACCTACGGCTCCTCCGGCTGGTGCGAATATTTCAATGTCCGTATGCGCCAAACCGTTGGTTTGTGACACACCTTTACGCGTCTCACGCTCGCTGCGGTCGCTCGAAAACTATAGCCTAACCTAAAACCAATCCATCTTGCGTTCATTATTCGATATGGTGGCGACATATTTCGAATTTGCGAACGTGTCGGATCGGTTGTGAGGTTGGACTAAATTTTTACGAGCGTGCGGAGCGAGCTAGCAACGATCACAATTTCCGAGTTATACATATACCTTATATTGCCTTGCATATATTTCGTGTCATTACCTAATTTACTCAGCCATTTCTGACATCACATTGCACTGTACTATGTGGAAATAGTACTATTTATGTGAAGTTATTCATAAACTGTAAACATTTGTCAGTAGGCAATAGGATAAAGACTTCCGGCTCCTCGGGCTGGTGCGAATGTTTCAAAGTCCGTATGTGCCAAACCGTTGGTTTGTGACGCACGATTACGCGTCTCTCGATCGCTGCGCTCGCTCGAAAGCTATAGCCTAACCAATAACCAATCCATCTTGCGTTCATTATTCGATATGGTGGCGACATATTTCGAATTTGCGAACGTGTCGGATCGGTTGTGAGGTTGGACTAGATTTTTACGAGCGAGCGGAGCGAGCGAGCAACGGTCACAATTTCCAAGCTGTACATATACCTTATATTGCCTTGCATGTATTTCGTGTTAGTACCTAATTTTGTCAGCCATTTCGGACATCACATTGCACTGTACTATGAGGAAATCGTACTATTTATGTGAAACTATTGGTAAGCTGTATACATTTGTCAGTAGGCAATAGGATAAAGACTTCCGGCTCCTCGGGCTGGTGCGAATATTACAATCACCACTTGTGCCAAACCGTTGGATTGTGACACACCTTTACGCGTCTCACGCTCGCTGCGGTCGCTCGAAAACTATAGCCTAACCTAAAACCAATCGATCTTGCGTTCATTATTCGATATGTTGGCGACATATTTCGAATTTGCGAACGTATCGGATCGGTTGTGAGGTTGGACTAGATTTTTACGAGCGAGCGGAGCGAGCGAGCAGCGATCACAATTTCCAAGCTATACATATACCTTATATTGCCTTGCATATATTTCGTGTTATTACCTAATTTTGTCAGCCGCTTCGGACATCATATTGCACTGTACTATGTGGAAATAGTACTATTTATGTGATGTTATTCATAAACTGTAAACATTTGTCAGTAGGCAATAGGATAAAGACTTCCGGCTCCTCGGGCTGGTGCGAATATTTCAATGTCCGTTAGTGCCAAACCGTTGGATTGTGACACAACTTTCCCCGTCCCTCGCTCGCCGTGCTCGCTCGAAAACTACAGCCTAACCTAAAACCAATCCATCTTGCGTTCATTATTCGATATGGCGGCGACATATTTCGAATTTGCGAACGTGTCGGATCGGTTGTGAGGTTGGACTAGATTTTAACGAGCGAGCGGACCGAGCGAGCAACGGTCACAATTTCCAAGCTGTACATATACCTTATATTGCCTTGCATGTATTTCGTGTTAGTACCTAATTTTGTCAGCCATTTCGGACATCACATTGCACTGTACTATGTGGAAATAGTACTATTTATGTGAAACTACTGGTAAACTGTATACATTTGTCAGTAGGCAATAGGATAAAGTCCTACGGCTCCTCGGGCTGGTGCGAATATTTCAATGACCCCATGTGCCATACCGTTGGATTGTGACACAACTTTCCGCGTCCCTCGCTCGCGGTGCTCGCTCGAAAACTATAGCCTAACCTAAAACCAATCCATCTTGCGTTCATTATTCGATATGGCGGCGACATATTTCGAATTGGCGAACGTGTCGGAACGGTTGTGAGGTAGGACTAGATTTTTACGAGCGAGCGGAGCGAGCGAGCAACGGTCACAATTTCCAAGCTGTACATATACCTTATATGGCCTTGCATATATTTCGTGTTATTACCTAATTTTGTCAGCCATTTGGGACATCACATTGCACTGTGGTATGTGGGAATAGTACTATTTATGTGAAACTATTGGTAAACTGTATACATTTGTCAGTAGGCAATAGGATAAAGACTTCCGGCTCCTCGGGCTGGTGCGAATATTACAATCTCCGTTTGTGCCAAACCGTTGGATAGTGACACACCTTTATGCGTCTCACGCTCGCTGCGGTCGCTCGAAAACTATAGCCTAACCTAAAACCAATGCATCTTGCGTTCATTATTCGATATGGTGGCGACATATTTCGAATTTGCGAACATGTCGGATCGGTTGTGAGGTTGGACTAAATTTTTACGAGCGAGCGGAGCGAGCGAGCAGCGATCACAATTTCCAAGTTATACATATACCTTATATTGCCTTGCATATATTTCGTGTCATTACCTAATTTAGTCAGCCATTTCTGACATCACATTGCACTGTAGTATGCGGAAATAGAACCATTTATGTGATACTATTCATAAACTGTAAACATTTGTCAGTAGGCAATAGCATAATGACTTCCGGCTCCTCGGGCTGGTGCGAATGTTTCAATGTCCGTATGTGCCAAACCGTTGGTTTGTGACACACAATTACGCGTCTCTCGATCGCTGCGCTTGCTCGAAAGCTATAGCCTAACCAATAACCAATCCATCTTTCGTTCACTAGTCGATATGGTGGCGACATATTTCAAATTTGCGAACGTGTCGGATCGGTTGTGAGGTTGGACTAGATTTTTACGAGCGAGCGGAGCGAGCGAGCAGCGATCACAATTTCCAAGCTATACATATACCTTATATTGCCTTGCACATATTTCGTGTTAGTACCTAATTTTGTCAGCCATTTCGGACGTCACATTGCACTGTACTATGTGGAAATAGTACTATTTATGTGAAGTTATTCATAAACTGTAAACATTTGTCAGTAGGCAATAGGATAAAGACTTCCGGCTCCTCGGGCTGGTGCGAATATTTCAATGTCCGTTAGTGCCAAACCGTTGGATTGTGACACAACTTTCCCCGTCCCTCCCTCGCCGTGCTCGCTCGAAAACTACATCCTAACCTAAAACCAATCCATCTTGCGTTCATTATTCGATATGGCGGCGACATATTTCGAATTTGCGATCGTGTCGGATCGGTTATGAGGTTGGATTAGATTTTAACGAGCGAGCGGAGCGAACGAGCAACGGTCACAATTTCCAAGCTGTACATATACCTTATATAGCCTTGCATGTATTTCGCGTTAGAACCTAATTTTGTCAGCCATTTCGGACATCACATTGCACTGTACTATGTGGAAATAGTACTATTTATGTGAAACTACTGGTAAACTGTATACATTTGTCAGTAGGCAATAGGATAAAGACTTCCGGCTCCTCCGGCTGGTGCGAATATTACAATCACCACTTGTGCCAAACCGTTGGATTGTGACACACCTTTACGCGTCTCACGCTCGCTGCGGTCGCTCGAAAACTATAGCCTAACCTAAAACCAATCCATCTTGCGTTCATTATTCGATGTGGTGGCGACATATTTCGAATTTGCGAACATGTCGGATCGGTTGTGAGGTTGGACTAAATTTTTACAAGCGAGCGGAGCGAGCGAGCAACGATCACAATTTCCAAGTTATACATATACCTTATATTGCCTTGCATATATTTCGTGTCATTACCTAATTTAGTCAGCCATTTCTGACATCACATTGCACTGTACTATGTGGAAATAGTACTATTTATGTGAAGTTATTCATAAACTGTCAACATTTGTCAGTAGGCAATAGGATAAAGACTTCCGGCTCCTCGGGCTGGTGCGAATGTTTCAAAGTCCGTATGTGCCAAACCGTTGGTTTGTGACGCACGATTACGCGTCTCTCGATCGCTGCGCTCGCTCGAAAGCTATAGCCTAACCAATAACCAATCCATCTTGCGTTCATTATTCGATATGGTGGCGACATATTTCGAATTTGCGAACGTGTCGGATCGGTTGTGAGGTTGGACTAGATTTTTACGAGCGAGCGGAGCGAGCGAGCAACGGTCACAATTTCCAAGCTGTACATATACCTTATATTGCCTTGCATGTATTTCGTGTTAGTACCTAATTTTGTCAGCCATTTCGGACATCACATTGCACTGTACTATGAGGAAATCGTACTATTTATGTGAAACTATTGGTAAGCTGTATACATTTGTCAGTAGGCAATAGGATAAAGACTTCCGGTTCCTCGGGCTGGTGCGAATATTACAATCACCACTTGTGCCAAACCGTTGGATTGTGACACACCTTTACGCGTCTCACGCTCGCTGCGGTCGCTCGAAAACTATAGCCTAACCTAAAACCAATCGATCTTGCGTTCATTATTCGATATGTTGGCGACATATTTCGAATTTGCGAACGTATCGGATCGGTTGTGAGGTTGGACTAGATTTTTACGAGCGAGCGGAGCGAGCGAGCAGCGATCACAATTTCCAAGCTATACATATACCTTATATTGCCTTGCATATATTTCGTGTTATTACCTAATTTTGTCAGCCGCTTCGGACATCATATTGCACTGTACTATGTGGAAATAGTACTATTTATGTGAGGTTATTCATAAACTGTAAACATTTGACAGTAGGCAATAGGATAAAGACTTCCGGCTCCTCGGGCTGGTGCGAATATTTCAATGTCCGTTAGTGCCAAACCGTTGGATTGTGACACAACTTTCCCCGTCCCTCGCTCGCCGTGCTCGCTCGAAAACTACAGCCTAACCTAAAACCAATCCATCTTGCGTTCATTATTCGATATGGCGGCGACATATTTCGAATTTGCGAACGTGTCGGATCGGTTGTGAGGTTGGACTAGATTTTTACGAGCGGGCGGAGCGAGCGAGCAACGGTCACAATTTCCAAGCTGTACATATACCTTATATTGCCTTGCATGTATTTCGCGTTAGTACCTAATTTTGTCAGCCATTTCGGACATCACATTGCACTGTACTATGTGGAAATAGTACTACTTATGTGAAACTATTGGTAAGCTGTATACATTTGTCAGTAGGCAATAGGATAAAGACTTCCGGCTCCTCGGGCTGGAGCGAATGTTTCAATGTCCGTATGTGCCAAACCGTTGGTTTGTGACACACAATTACGCGTCTCTCGATCGCTGCGCTTGCTCGAAAGCTATAGCCTAACCAATAACCAATCCATCTTGCGTTCATTAATCGATATGGTGGCGACATATTTCAAATTTGCGAACGTGTCGGATCGGTTGTGAGGTTGGACTAGATTTTTACGAGCGAGCGGAGCGAGCGAGCAACGGTCACAATTTCCAAGCTGTACATATACCTTATATTGCCTTGCATATATTTCGTGTCATTACCTAATTTACTCAGCCATTTCTGACATCACATTGCACTGTAGTATGTGGAAGAAGTACTATTTATGTGAAATTATTGGTAAGCTGTATACATTTGTCAGTAGGCAATAGGATAAAGACTTCCGGCTCCTCGGGCTGGTGCGAATATTACAATCACCGTTTGTGCCAAACCGTTGGATTGTGACACACCTTTACGCGTCTCACGCTCGCTGCGGTCGCTCGAAAACTATAGCCTAACCTAAAACCAATCGATCTTGCGTTAATTATTCGATATGTTGGCGACATATTTCGAATTTGCGAACGTATCGGATCGGTTGTGAGGTTGGACTAGATTTTTACGAGCGAGCGGAGCGAGCGAGCAGCGATCACAATTTCCAAGCTATACATATACCTTATATTGCCTTGCATATATTTCGTGTTATTACCTAATTTTGTCAGCCGCTTCGGACATCATATTGCACTGTACTATGTGGAAATAGTACTATTTATGTGAAGTTATTCATAAACTGTAAACATTTGTCAGTAGGCAATAGAATAAAGACTTCCGGCTCCTCGGGCTGGTGCGAATATTTCAATGTCCGTTAGTGCCAAACCGTTGGATTGTGACACAACTTTCCCCGTGCCTCGCTCGCCGTGCTCGCTCGAAAACTACAGCCTAACCTAAAACCAATCCATCTTGCGTTCATTATTCGATATGGCGGCGACATATTTCGAATTTGCGAACGTGTCGGATCGGTTATGAGGTTGGATTAGATTTCAACGAGCGAGCGGAGCGAGCGAGCAACGGTCACAATTTCCAAGCTGTACATATACCTTATATTGCCTTGCATGTATTTCGCGTTAGAACCTAATTTTGTCAGCCATTTCGGACATCACATTGCACTGTACTATGTGGAAATAGTACTATTTTTGTGAAACTACTCGTAAACTGTATACATTTGTCAGTAGGCAATAGGATAAAGACTTCCGGCTCCTCCGGCTGGTGCGAATATTTCAATGTCCGTAAGCGCCAAACCGTTGGTTTGTGACACACCTTTACGCGTCTCACGCTCGCTGCGGTCGCTCGAAAACTATAGCCTAACCTAAAACCAATCCATCTTGCGTTCATTATTCGATATGGTGGCGACATATTTCGAATTTGCGAACATGTCGGATCGGTTGTGAGGTTGGACTAAATTTTTACAAGCGAGCGGAGCGAGCGAGCAACGATCACAATTTCCAAGTTATACATATACCTTATATTGCCTTGCATATATTTCGTGTCATTACCTAATTTAGTCAGCCATTTCTGACATCACATTGCACTGTAGTATGCGGAAATAGAACCATTTATGTGATACTATTCATAAACTGTAAACATTTGTCAGTAGGCAATAGCATAAAGACTTCCGGCTCCTCGGGCTGGTGCGAATGTTTCAAAGTCCGTATGTGCCAAACCGTTGGTTTGTGACGCACGATTACGCGTCTCTCGATCGCTGCGCTCGCTCGAAAGCTATAGCCTAACCAATAACCAATCCATCTTGCGTTCATTATTCGATATGGCGGCGACATATTTCGAATTTGCGAACGTGTCGGATCGGTTGTGAGGTTGGACTTGATTTTTACGAGCGGGCGGAGCGAGGGAGCAACGGTCACAATTTCCAAGCTGTACATATACCTTATATTGCCTTGCATGTATTTCGCGTTAGTACCTAATTTTGTCAGCCATTTCGGACATCACATTGCACTGTACTATGTGGAAATAGTACTACTTTTGTGAAACTATTGGTAAGCTGTATACATTTGTCAGTAGGCAATAGGATAAAGACTTCCGGCTCCTCGGGCTGGTGCGAATGTTTCAATGTCCGTATGTGCCAAACCGTTGGATTGTGACACACAATTACGCGTCTCTCGATCGCTGCGCTTGCTCGAAAGCTATAGCCTAACCAATAACCAATCCATCTTGCGTTCATTATTCGATATGGTGGCGACATATTTCAAATTTTACGAACGTGTCGGATCGTTTGTGAGGTTGGACTAGATTTTTACGAGCGAGCGGAGCGAGCGAGCAGCGATCACAATTTCCAAGCTATACATATACCTTATATTGCCTTGCACATATTTCGTGTTAGTACCTAATTTTGTCAGCCATTTCGGACGTCACATTGCACTGTACTATGAGGAAATAGTACTATTTATGTGAAACTATTGGTAAACTGTAAACATTTGTCAGTAGGCAATAGGATAAAGACCTACGGCTCCTCCGGCTGGTGCGAATATTTCAATGTCCGTATGCGCCAAACCGTTGGTTTGTGACACACCTTTACGCGTCTCACGCTCGCTGCGGTCGCTCGAAAACTATAGCCTAACCTAAAACCAATCCATCTTGCGTTCATTATTCGATATGGTGGCGACATATTTCGAATTTGCGAACGTGTCGGATCGGTTGTGAGATTGGACTAAATTTTTACAAGCGTGCGGAGCGAGCTAGCAACGATCACAATTTCCAAGTTATACATATACCTTATATTGCCTTGCATATATTTCGTATCATTACCTAATTTACTCAGCCATTTCTGACATCACATTGCACTGTAGTATGTGGAAGAAGTACTATTTATGTGAAACTATTGGTAAGCTGTATACATTTGTCAGTAGGCAATACGATAAAGACTTCCGGCCCCTCGGGCTGGTGCGAATGTTTCAATGTCCGCATGTGCCAAACCGTTGGTTTGTGACACACAATTACGCGTCTCTCGATCGCTGCGCCTGCTCGAAAGCTATAGCCTAACCAATAACCAATCCATCTTGCGTTCATTATTCGATATGGTGGCGACATATTTCAAATTTGCGAACGTGTCGGATCGGTTGTGAGGTTGGACTAGATTTTTACGAGCGAGCGGAGCGAGCGAGCAGCGATCACAATTTCCAAGCTATACATATACCTTATATTGCCTTGCACATATTTCGTGTTAGTACCTAATTTTGTCAGCCATTTCGGACGTCACATTGCACTGTACTATGAGGAAATAGTACTATTTATGTGAAACTATTGGTAAACTGTGAACATTTGTCAGTAGGCAATAGCATAAAGACCTGCGGCTCCTCCGGCTGGTGCGAATATTTCAATGTCCGTATGCGCCAAACCGTTGGTTTGTGACACACCTTTACGCGTCTCACGCTCGCTGCGGTCGCTCGAAAACTATAGCCTAACCTAAAACCAATCGATCTTGCGTTCATTATTCGATATGTTGGCGACATATTTCGAATTTGCGAACGTATCGGATCGGTTGTGAGGTTGGACTAGATTTTTACGAGCGAGCGGAGCGAGCGAGCAGCGATCACAATTTCCAAGCTATACATATACCTTATATTGCCTTGCATATATTTCGTGTTATTACCTAATTTTGTCAGCCGCTTCGGACATCATATTGCACTGTACTATGTGGAAATAGTACTATTTATGTGAAGTTATTCATAAACTGTAAACATTTGTCAGTAGGCAATAGGATAAAGACTTCCGGCTCCTCGGGCTCGTGCGAATATTTCAATGTCCGTTAGTGCCAAACCGTTGGATTGTGACACAACTTTCCCCGTGCCTCGCTCGCCGTGCTCGCTCGAAAACTACAGCCTAACCTAAAACCAATCCATCTTGCGTTCATTATTCGATATGGCGGCGACATATTTCGAATTTGCGAACGTGTCGGATCGGTTATGAGGTTGGATTAGATTTTAACGAGCGAGCGGAGCGAGCGAGCAACGGTCACAATTTCCAAGCTGTACATATACCTTATATTGCCTTGCATGTATTTCGCGTTAGAACCTAATTTTGTCAGCCATTTCGGACATCACATTGCACTGTACTATGTGGAAATAGTACTATTTATGTGAATCTACTCGTAAACTGTATACATTTGTCAGTAGGCAATAGGATAAAGACTTCCGGCTCCTCCGGCTGGTGCGAATATTTCAATGTCCGCAAGCGCCAAACCGTTGGTTTGTGACACACCTTTACGCGTCTCACGCTCGCTGCGGTCGCTCGAAAACTATAGCCTAACCTAAAACCAATCCATCTTGCGTTCATTATTCGATATGGTGGCGACATATTTCGAATTTGCGAACATGTCGGATCGGTTGTGAGGTTGGACTAAATTTTTACAAGCGAGCGGAGCGAGCGAGCAACGATCACAATTTCCAAGTTATACATATACCTTATATTGCCTTGCATATATTTCGTGTCATTACCTAATTTAGTCAGCCATTTCTGACATCACATTGCACTGTAGTATGCGGAAATAGAACCATTTATGTGATACTATTCATAAACTGTAAACATTTGTCAGTAGGCAATAGCATAAAGACTTCCGGCTCCTCGGGCTGGTGCGAATGTTTCAAAGTCCGTATGTGCCAAACCGTTGGTTTGTGACGCACGATTACGCGTCTCTCGATCGCTGCGCTCGCTCGAAAGATATAGCCTAACCAATAACCAATCCATCTTGCGTTCATTATTCGATATGGTGGCGACATATTTCAAATTTGCGAACGTGTCGGATCGGTTGTGAGGTTGGACTAGATTTTTACGAGCCAGCGGAGCGAGCGAGCAGCGATCACAATTTCCAAGCTGTACATATACCGTATATTGCCTTGCATGTATTTCGCGTTAGTACCTAATTTTGTCAGCCATTTCGGACATCACATTGCACTGTACTATGAGGAAATAGTACTATTTATGTGAAACTATTGGTAAACTGTGAACATTTGTCAGTAGGCAATAGGATAAAGACCTGCGGCTCCTCCGGCTGGTGCGAATATTTCAATGTCCGTATGCGCCAAACCGTTGGTTTGTGACACACCTTTACGCGTCTCACGCTCGCTGCGGTCGCTCGAAAACTATAGCCTAACCTAAAACCAATCGATCTTGCGTTCATTATTCGATATGTTGGCGACATATTTCGAATTTGCGAACGTGTCGGATCGGTTGTGAGGTTGGACTAGATTTTTACGAGCGGGCGGAGCGAGCGAGCAACGGTCACAATTTCCAAGCTGTACATATACCTTATATTGCCTTGCATATATTTCGTGTCATTACCTAATTTACTCAGCCATTTCTGACATCACATTGCACTGTAGTATGTGGAAGAAGTACTATTTATGTGAAACTATTGGTAAGCTGTATACATTTGTCAGTAGGCAATAGGATAAAGACTTCCGGCTCCTCGGGCTGGTGCGAATATTACAATCACCGTTTGTGCCAAACCGTTGGATTGTAACACACCTTTACGCGTCTCACGCTCGCTGCGGTCGCTCGAAAACTATAGCCTAACCTAAAACCAATCCATCTTGCGTTCATTATTCGATATGGTGGCGACATATTTCGAATTTGCGAACGTGTCGGATCGGTTGTGAGGTTGGACTAGATTTTTACGAGCGGGCGGAGCGAGCGAGCAACGGTCACAATTTCCAAGCTGTACATATACCTTATATGGCCTTGCATATATTTCGTGTTATTACCTAATTTTGTCAGCCATTTGGGACATCACATTGCACTGTGGTATGTGGGAATAGTACTATTTATGTGAAACTATTGGTAAGCTGTATACATTTGTCAGTAGGCAATAGGATAAAGACTTCCGGCTCCTCGGGCTGGTGCGAATATTACAATCACCGTTTGTGCCAAACCGTTGGATTGTGACACACCTTTACGCGTCTCACGCTCGCTGCGGTCGCTCGAAAACTATAGCCTAACCTAAAACCAATCGATCTTGCGTTCATTATTCGATATGTTGGCGACATATTTCGAATTTGCGAACGTATCGGATCGGTTGTGAGGTTGGACTAGATTTTTACGAGCGAGCGGAGCGAGCGAGCAGCGATCACAATTTCCAAGCTATACATATACCTTATATTGCCTTGCATATATTTCGTGTTATTACCTAATTTTGTCAGCCGCTTCGGACATCATATTGCACTGTACTATGTGGAAATAGTACTATTTATGTGAAGTTATTCATAAACTGTAAACATTTGTCAGTAGGCAATAGGATAAAGACTTCCGGCTCCTCGGGCTGGTGCGAATATTTCAATGTCCGTTAGTGCCAAACCGTTGGATTGTGACACAACTTTCCCCGTGCCTCGCTCGCCGTGCTCGCTCGAAAACTACAGCCTAACCTAAAACCAATCCATCTTGCGTTCATTATTCGATATGGCGGCGACATATTTCGAATTTGCGAACGTGTCGGATCGGTTATGAGGTTGGATTAGATTTCAACGAGCGAGCGGAGCGAGCGAGCAACGGTCACAATTTCCAAGCTGTACATATACCTTATATTGCCTTGCATGTATTTCGCGTTAGAACCTAATTTTGTCAGCCATTTCGGACATCACATTGCACTGTACTATGTGGAAATAGTACTATTTTTGTGAAACTACTCGTAAACTGTATACATTTGTCAGTAGGCAATAGGATAAAGACTTCCGGCTCCTCCGGCTGGTGCGAATATTTCAATGTCCGTAAGCGCCAAACCGTTGGTTTGTGACACACCTTTACGCGTCTCACGCTCGCTGCGGTCGCTCGAAAACTATAGCCTAACCTAAAACCAATCCATCTTGCGTTCATTATTCGATATGGTGGCGACATATTTCGAATTTGCGAACGTGTCGGATCGGTTGTGAGGTTGGACTAGATTTTTACGAGCGAGCGGAGCGAGCGAGCAGCGATCACAATTTCCAAGCTATACATATACCTTATATTGCCTTGCACATATTTCGTGTTAGTACCTAATTTTGTCAGCCATTTCGGACGTCACATTGCACTGTACTATGAGGAAATAGTACTATTTATGTGAAACTATTGGTAAACTGTGAACATTTGTCAGTAGGCAATAGGATAAAGACCTGCGGCTCCTCCGGCTGGTGCGAATATTTCAATGTCCGTATGCGCCAAACCGTTGGTTTGTGACACACCTTTACGCGTCTCACGCTCGCTGCGGTCGCTCGAAAACTATAGCCTAACCTAAAACCAATCCATCTTGCGTTCATTATTCGATATGGTGGCGACATATTTCGAATTTGCGAACGTGTCGGATCGGTTGTGAGGTTGGACTAGATTTTTACGAGCGGGCGGAGCGAGCGAGCAACGGTCACAATTTCCAAGCTGTACATATACCTTATATGGCCTTGCATATATTTCGTGTTATTACCTAATTTTGTCAGCCATTTGGGACATCACATTGCACTGTGGTATGTGGGAATAGTACTATTTATGTGAAACTATTGGTAAGCTGTATACATTTGTCAGTAGGCAATAGGATAAAGACTTCCGGCTCCTCGGGCTGGTGCGAATATTACAATCACCGTTTGTGCCAAACCGTTGGATTGTGACACACCTTTACGCGTCTCACGCTCGCTGCGGTCGCTCGAAAACTATAGCCTAACCTAAAACCAATCGATCTTGCGTTCATTATTCGATATGTTGGCGACATATTTCGAATTTGCGAACGTATCGGATCGGTTGTGAGGTTGGACTAGATTTTTACGAGCGAGCGGAGCGAGCGAGCAGCGATCACAATTTCCAAGCTATACATATACCTTATATTGCCTTGCATATATTTCGTGTTATTACCTAATTTTGTCAGCCGCTTCGGACATCATATTGCACTGTACTATGTGGAAATAGTACTATTTATGTGAAGTTATTCATAAACTGTAAACATTTGTCAGTAGGCAATAGGATAAAGACTTCCGGCTCCTCGGGCTGGTGCGAATATTTCAATGTCCGTTAGTGCCAAACCGTTGGATTGTGACACAACTTTCCCCGTGCCTCGCTCGCCGTGCTCGCTCGAAAACTACAGCCTAACCTAAAACCAATCCATCTTGCGTTCATTATTCGATATGGCGGCGACATATTTCGAATTTGCGAACGTGTCGGATCGGTTATGAGGTTGGATTAGATTTTAACGAGCGAGCGGAGCGAGCGAGCAACGGTCACAATTTCCAAGCTGTACATATACCTTATATTGCCTTGCATGTATTTCGCGTTAGAACCTAATTTTGTCAGCCATTTCGGACATCACATTGCACTGTACTATGTGGAAATAGTACTATTTATGTGAATCTACTCGTAAACTGTATACATT
Organism: Bombus affinis; assembly: GCF_024516045.1. NCBI lineage: Eukaryota > Metazoa > Arthropoda > Insecta > Hymenoptera > Apidae > Bombus > Bombus affinis. Next base: position 5,344 of record NW_026109513.1, on the reverse strand, counting down.
TGTCAGTAGGCAATAGGATAAAGACTTCCGGCTCCTCCGGCTGGTGCGAATATTTCAATGTCCGCAAGCGCCAAACCGTTGGTTTGTGACACACCTTTACGCGTCTCACGCTCGCTGCGGTCGCTCGAAAACTATAGCCTAACCTAAAACCAATCCATCTTGCGTTCATTATTCGATAAGGTGGCGACATATTTCGAATTTGCGAACATGTCGGATCGGTTGTGAGGTTGGACTAAATTTTTACAAGCGAGCGGAGCGAGCGAGCAACGATCACAATTTCCAAGTTATACATATACCTTATATTGCCTTGCATATATTTCGTGTCATTACCTAATTTAGTCAGCCATTTCTGACATCACATTGCACTGTAGTATGCGGAAATAGAACCATTTATGTGATACTATTCATAAACTGTAAACATTTGTCAGTAGGCAATAGCATAAAGACTTCCGGCTCCTCGGGCTGGTGCGAATGTTTCAAAGTCCGTATGTGCCAAACCGTTGGTTTGTGACGCACGATTACGCGTCTCTCGATCGCTGCGCTCGCTCGAAAGATATAGCCTAACCAATAACCAATCCATCTTGCGTTCATTATTCGATATGGTGGCGACATATTTCAAATTTGCGAACGTGTCGGATCGGTTGTGAGGTTGGACTAGATTTTTACGAGCCAGCGGAGCGAGCGAGCAGCGATCACAATTTCCAAGCTGTACATATACCGTATATTGCCTTGCATGTATTTCGCGTTAGTACCTAATTTTGTCAGCCATTTCGGACATCACATTGCACTGTACTATGAGGAAATAGTACTATTTATGTGAAACTATTGGTAAACTGTGAACATTTGTCAGTAGGCAATAGGATAAAGACCTGCGGCTCCTCCGGCTGGTGCGAATATTTCAATGTCCGTATGCGCCAAACCGTTGGTTTGTGACACACCTTTACGCGTCTCACGCTCGCTGCGGTCGCTCGAAAACTATAGCCTAACCTAAAACCAATCGATCTTGCGTTCATTATTCGATATGTTGGCGACATATTTCGAATTTGCGAACGTGTCGGATCGGTTGTGAGGTTGGACTAGATTTTTACGAGCGGGCGGAGCGAGCGAGCAACGGTCACAATTTCCAAGCTGTACATATACCTTATATTGCCTTGCATATATTTCGTGTCATTACCTAATTTACTCAGCCATTTCTGACATCACATTGCACTGTAGTATGTGGAAGAAGTACTATTTATGTGAAACTATTGGTAAGCTGTATACATTTGTCAGTAGGCAATAGGATAAAGACTTCCGGCTCCTCGGGCTGGTGCGAATATTACAATCACCGTTTGTGCCAAACCGTTGGATTGTAACACACCTTTACGCGTCTCACGCTCGCTGCGGTCGCTCGAAAACTATAGCCTAACCTAAAACCAATCCATCTTGCGTTCATTAATCGATATGGTGGCGACATATTTCGAATTTGCGAACGTGTCGGATCGGTTGTGAGGTTGGACTAGATTTTTACGAGCGGGCGGAGCGAGCGAGCAACGGTCACAATTTCCAAGCTGTACATATACCTTATATGGCCTTGCATATATTTCGTGTTATTACCTAATTTTGTCAGCCATTTGGGACATCACATTGCACTGTGGTATGTGGGAATAGTACTATTTATGTGAAACTATTGGTAAGCTGTATACATTTGTCAGTAGGCAATAGGATAAAGACTTCCGGCTCCTCGGGCTGGTGCGAATATTACAATCACCGTTTGTGCCAAACCGTTGGATTGTGACACACCTTTACGCGTCTCACGCTCGCTGCGGTCGCTCGAAAACTATAGCCTAACCTAAAACCAATCGATCTTGCGTTCATTATTCGATATGTTGGCGACATATTTCGAATTTGCGAACGTATCGGATCGGTTGTGAGGTTGGACTAGATTTTTACGAGCGAGCGGAGCGAGCGAGCAGCGATCACAATTTCCAAGCTATACATATACCTTCTATTGCCTTGCATATATTTCGTGTTATTACCTAATTTTGTCAGCCGCTTCGGACATCATATTGCACTGTACTATGTGGAAATAGTACTATTTATGTGAAGTTATTCATAAACTGTAAACATTTGTCAGTAGGCAATAGGATAAAGACTTCCGGCTCCTCGGGCTGGTGCGAATATTTCAATGTCCGTTAGTGCCAAAACGTTGGATTGTGACACAACTTTCCCCGTGCCTCGCTCGCCGTGCTCGCTCGAAAACTTAGCCTAACCTAAAACCAATCCATCTTGCGTTCATTATTCGATATGGCGGCGACATATTTCGAATTTGCGAACGTTTCGGATCGGTTATGAGGTTGGATTAGATTTCAACGAGCGAGCGGAGCGAGCGAGCAACGGTCACAATTTCCAAGCTGTACATATACCTTATATTGCCTTGCATGTATTTCGCGTTAGAACCTAATTTTGTCAGCCATTTCGGACATCACATTGCACTGTACTATGTGGAAATAGTACTATTTTTGTGAAACTACTCGTAAACTGTATACATTTGTCAGTAGGCAATAGGATAAAGACTTCCGGCTCCTCCGGCTGGTGCGAATATTTCAATGTCCGTAAGCGCCAAACCGTTGGTTTGTGACACACCTTTACGCGTCTCACGCTCGCTGCGGTCGCTCGAAAACTATAGCCTAACCTAAAACCAATCCATCTTGCGTTCATTATTCGATATGGTGGCGACATATTTCGAATTTGCGAACATGTCGGATCGGTTGTGAGGTTGGACTAAATTTTTACAAGCGAGCGGAGCGAGCGAGCAACGATCACAATTTCCAAGTTATACATATACCTTATATTGCCTTGCATATATTTCGTGTCATTACCTAATTTAGTCAGCCATTTCTGACATCACATTGCACTGTAGTATGCGGAAATAGAACCATTTATGTGATACTATTCATAAACTGTAAACATTTGTCAGTAGGCAATAGCATAAAGACTTCCGGCTCCTCGGGCTGGTGCGAATGTTTCAAAGTCCGTATGTGCCAAACCGTTGGTTTGTGACGCACGATTACGCGTCTCTCGATCGCTGCGCTCGCTCGAAAGCTATAGCCTAACCAATAACCAATCCATCTTGCGTTCATTATTCGATATGGCGGCGACATATTTCGAATTTGCGAACGTGTCGGATCGGTTGTGAGATTGGACTAAATTTTTACAAGCGTGCGGAGCGAGCTAGCAACGATCACAATTTCCAAGTTATACATATACCTTATATTGCCTTGCACATATTTCGTGTTAGTACCTAATTTTGTCAGCCATTTCGGACGTCACATTGCACTGTACTATGAGGAAATAGTACTATTTATGTGAAACTATTGGTAAACTGTAAACATTTGTCAGTAGGCAATAGGATAAAGACCTACGGCTCCTCCGGCTGGTGCGAATATTTCAATGTCCGTATGCGCCAAACCGTTGGTTTGTGACACACCCTTTACGCGTCTCACGCTCGCTGCGGTCGCTCGAAAACTATAGCCTAACCTAAAACCAATCCATCTTGCGTTCATTATTCGATATGGTGGCGACATATTTCGAATTTGCGAACGTGTCGGATCGGTTGTGAGATTGGACTAAATTTTTACAAGCGTGCGGAGCGAGCTAGCAACGATCACAATTTCCAAGTTATACATATACCTTATATTGCCTTGCATATATTTCGTATCATTACCTAATTTACTCAGCCATTTCTGACATCACATTGCACTGTAGTATGTGGAAGAAGTACTATTTATGTGAAACTATTGGTAAGCTGTATACATTTGTCAGTAGGCAATACGATAAAGACTTCCGGCCCCTCGGGCTGGTGCGAATGTTTCAATGTCCGCATGTGCCAAACCGTTGGTTTGTGACACACAATTACGCGTCTTTCGATCGCTGCGCTTGCTCGAAAGCTATAGCCTAACCAATAACCAATCCATCTTGCGTTCATTATTCGATATGGTGGCGACATATTTCAAATTTGCGAACGTGTCGGATCGGTTGTGAGGTTGGACTAGATTTTTACGAGCGAGCGGAGCGAGCGAGCAGCGATCACAATTTCCAAGCTATACATATACCTTATATTGCCTTGCACATATTTCGTGTTAGTACCTAATTTTGTCAGCCATTTCGGACGTCACATTGCACTGTACTATGAGGAAATAGTACTATTTATGTGAATCTACTCGTAAACTGTATACATTTGTCAGTAGGCAATAGGATAAAGACTTCCGGCTCCTCCGGCTGGTGCGAATATTTCAATGTCCGCAAGCGCCAAACCGTTGGTTTGTGACACACCTTTACGCGTCTCACGCTCGCTGCGGTCGCTCGAAAACTATAGCCTAACCTAAAACCAATCCATCTTGCGTTCATTATTCGATAAGGTGGCGACATATTTCGAATTTGCGAACATGTCGGATCGGTTGTGAGGTTGGACTAAATTTTTACAAGCGAGCGGAGCGAGCGAGCAACGATCACAATTTCCAAGTTATACATATACCTTATATTGCCTTGCATATATTTCGTGTCATTACCTAATTTAGTCAGCCATTTCTGACATCACATTGCACTGTAGTATGCGGAAATAGAACCATTTATGTGATACTATTCATAAACTGTAAACATTTGTCAGTAGGCAATAGCATAAAGACTTCCGGCTCCTCGGGCTGGTGCGAATGTTTCAAAGTCCGTATGTGCCAAACCGTTGGTTTGTGACGCACGATTACGCGTCTCTCGATCGCTGCGCTCGCTCGAAAGATATAGCCTAACCAATAACCAATCCATCTTGCGTTCATTATTCGATATGGTGGCGACATATTTCAAATTTGCGAACGTGTCGGATCGGTTGTGAGGTTGGACTAGATTTTTACGAGCCAGCGGAGCGAGCGAGCAGCGATCACAATTTCCAAGCTGTACATATACCGTATATTGCCTTGCATGTATTTCGCGTTAGTACCTAATTTTGTCAGCCATTTCGGACATCACATTGCACTGTACTATGAGGAAATAGTACTATTTATGTGAAACTATTGGTAAACTGTGAACATTTGTCAGTAGGCAATAGGATAAAGACCTGCGGCTCCTCCGGCTGGTGCGAATATTTCAATGTCCGTATGCGCCAAACCGTTGGTTTGTGACACACCTTTACGCGTCTCACGCTCGCTGCGGTCGCTCGAAAACTATAGCCTAACCTAAAACCAATCGATCTTGCGTTCATTATTCGATATGTTGGCGACATATTTCGAATTTGCGAACGTGTCGGATCGGTTGTGAGGTTGGACTAGATTTTTACGAGCGGGCGGAGCGAGCGAGCAACGGTCACAATTTC
>NW_026109512.1:0-32837 GCF_024516045.1 Bombus affinis | reverse complement strand
GGTCACAATTTCCAAGCTATACATATACCATATATTGCCTTGCATATATTTCGTGCTAGTACCTAACTTTGTCAGCCATTTCGGACATCACATTGCACTGTACTATGTGGAAATAGTACTATTTATGTGAAACTATTCCTAAACTGTAAACATGTGTCGGTAGGCAACAGGATAAATACTTCCGGCTCCTCGGGCTGGTGCGAATATTTCAATGTCCGTATGTGCCAAACCGTTGGTTTGTAACACACCTTTACGCGTCTCTCGCTCGCTGCGCTCGCACGAAAGCTATAGCCTAACCTAAAACCAATCCATATTGCGTTCAGTATTTCATATGATGGCGACATATTTCAAATTTGCGAACTTGTCCGATCGGTTGTGAGGTTGGACCAAATTTTTACGAGCGAGCGGAGCGAGCGAGCAACGGTCACAATTTCCAAGCTATACATATACCATATATTGCCTTGCATATATTTCGTGCTAGTACCTAATTTTGTCAGCCATTTCGGACATCACATTGCACTGTACTATGTGGAAATAGTACTATTTATGTGAAACTATTCGTAAACTGTAAACATGTGTCGGTAGACAACAGGATAAAGACTTCCGGCTCCTCGGGCTGGTGCGAATATTTCAATGTCCGTATGTGCCAAACCGTTGGTTTGTGACACACCTTTACGCGTCTCTCGCTCGCTGCGCTCGCACGAAAGCTATAGCCTAACCTAAAACCAATCCATCTTCCGTTCATTATTCGATATGGTGGCGACATATTTCAAATTTGCGAACGTGTCGGATCGGTTGTGAGGTTGGGCTAGATTTTTACGAGCGAGCGGAGCGAGCGAGCAACCGTCACAATTTCCAAGCTATACATATACCATATATTGCCTTGCATATATTTCGTGCTAGTACCTAATTTTGTCAGCCATTTCGGACATCACATTGCACTGTACTATGTGGAAATAGTACTATTTATGTGAAACTATTCCTAAACTGTAAACATGTGTCGGTAGGCAACAGGATAAATACTTCCGGCTCCTCGGGCTGGTGCGAATATTTCAATGTCCGTATGTGCCAAACCGTTGGTTTGTAACACACCTTTACGCGTCTCTCGCTCGCTGCGCTCGCACGAAAGCTATAGCCTAACCTAAAACCAATCCATATTGCGTTCAGTATTTCATATGATGGCGACATATTTCAAATTTGCGAACTTGTCCGATCGGTTGTGAGGTTGGACCAAATTTTTACGAGCGAGCGGAGCGAGCGAGCAACGGTCACAATTTCCAAGCTATACATATACCATATATTGCCTTGCATATATTTCGTGCTAGTACCTAATTTTGTCAGCCATTTCGGACATCACATTGCACTGTACTATGTGGAAATAGTACTATTTATGTGAAACTATTCGTAAACTGTAAACATGTGTCGGTAGACAACAGGATAAAGACTTCCGGCTCCTCGGGCTGGTGCGAATATTTCAATGTCCGTATGTGCCAACCGTTGGTTTGTGACACACCTTTACGCGTCTCTCGCTCGCACGAAAGCTATAGCCTAACCTAAAACCAATCCATCTTCCGTTCATTATTCGATATGGTGGCGACATATTTCAAATTTGCGAACGTGTCGGATCGGTTGTGAGGGTGGACTAGATTTTACGAGCGAGCGGAGCGAGCGAGCAACGGTCACAACATCAAAGCTATACAAATGCCATATATTGCCTTGCATATATTTCGTGTTATTACCTAATTTTGTCAGCCATTTCGGACATCACATTGTACTGTACTATGTGGAAATAGTACTATTTACGTGAAACTATTGGTAAACTGTAAACATTCGTCAGTAGCAATAGGATAAAGACTTCCGGCTCCTCGGGCTGGTGCGAATATTTCAATGTCCGTATGTGCCAAACCGTTGGTTTATGACACACCTTTACACGTCTCTCGCTCGCTGCGCTCGCTCGAAAACTATAGCCTAACCTAAAACCAATCCATATTGAGTTGAGTATTTCATATGATGGCGACATATTTCAAATTTGCGAACGTGTCCGATCGGTTGTGAGGTTGGACTAGATTTTTACGAGCGAGCGTAGCGAGCGAGCAACGGTCACAATTTCCAAGCTATACATATACCATATATTGCCTTGCATATATTTCGTGCTAGTACCTAATTTTGTCATCCATTTCGGACATCACATTGCACAGTACTATGTGGAAATAGTACTATTTATGTGAAACTATTCATAAACTGTAAACTTGTGTCGGTAGGCAATAGGATAAATACTTCCGGCTCATCGGGCTGGTGCGAATATTTCAATGTCCGTATGTGCCAAACCGTTGGTTTCTGACACACCTTTACGCATCTCTCGCTCGCTGCGCTCGCACGAAAGCTATAGCCTAACCTAAAACCAATCCATCTTCCGTTCATTATTCGATATGGTGGCACCATATTTCAAATTTGCGAACGTGTCGGATCGGTTGTGAGGGTGGACTAGATTATTACGAGCGAGCGGAGCGAGCGAGCAACGGTCACAATTTCCAAGCTATACATATACCATATATTGCCTTGCATATATTTCGTGCTAGTACCTAATTTTGTCAGCCATTTCGGACATCACATTGCACTGTACTATGTGGAAATAGTACTATTTATGTGAAACTATTCGTAAACTGTAAACATGTGTCGGTAGACAACAGGATAAAGACTTCCGGCTCCTCGGGCTGGTGCGAATATTTCAATGTCCGTATGTGCCAAACCGTTGGTTTGTGACACACCTTTACGCGTCTCTCGCTCGCTGCGCTCGCACGAAAGCTATAGCCTAACCTAAAACCAATCCATCTTCCGTTCATTATTCGATATGGTGGCGACATATTTCAAATTTGCGAACGTGTCGGGTCGGTTGTTAGGGTGGACTAGATTTTTACGAGCGAGCGGAGCGAGCGAGCAACGGTCACAATTTCCAAGCTATACATATACCATATATTGCCTTGCATATATTTCGTGCTAGTACCTAACTTTGTCAGCCATTTCGGACATCACATTGCACTGTACTATGTGGAAATAGTACTATTTATGTGAAACTATTCATAAACTGTAAACATGTGTCGGTAGGCAACAGGATAAATACTTCCGGCTCCTCGGGCTGGTGCGAATATTTCAATGTCCGTATGTGCCAAACCGTTGGTTTGTAACACACCTTTACGCGTCTCTCGCTCGCTGCGCTCGCACGAAAGCTATAGCCTAACCTAAAACCAATCCATATTGCGTTCAGTATTTCATATGATGGCGACATATTTCAAATTTGCGAACTTGTCCGATCGGTTGTGAGGTTGGACCAAATTTTTACGAGCGAGCGGAGCGAGCGAGCAACGGTCACAATTTCCAAGCTATACATATACCATATATTGCCTTGCATATATTTCGTGCTAGTACCTAATTTTGTCAGCCATTTCGGACATCACATTGCACTGTACTATGTGGAAATAGTACTATTTATGTGAAACTATTCGTAAACTGTAAACATGTGTCGGTAGACAACAGGATAAAGACTTCCGGCTCCTCGGGCTGGTGCGAATATTTCAATGTCCGTATGTGCCAAACCGTTGGTTTGTGACACACCTTTACGCATCTCTCGCTCGCTGCGCTCGCACGAAAGCTATAGCCTAACCTAAAACCAATCCATCTTCCGTTCATTATTCGATATGGTGGCGACATATTTCAAATTTGCGAACGTGTCGGATCGGTTGTGAGGTTGGGCTAGATTTTTACGAGCGAGCGGAGCGAGCGAGCAACCGTCACAATTTCCAAGCTATACATATACCATATATTGCCTTGCATATATTTCGTGCTAGTACCTAATTTTGTCAGCCATTTCGGACATCACATTGCACTGTACTATGTGGAAATGGTACTATTTATGTGAAACTATTCATTTACTGTAAACATGTGTCGGTAGGCAATAGGATAAATACTTCCGGCTCATCGGGCTGGTGCGAATATTTCAATGTCAGTATGTGCCAAACCGTTGGTTTATAACACACCTTTACGCGTCTCTCGCTCGCTGCGCTCGCTCGAAAACTATAGCCCAACCTAAAACTAATCCATCTTGCGTTCATTATTCGATATGATGGCGACATATTTCAAATTTGCGAACGTGTCGGATCGGTTGTGAGGTTGGGCTAGATTTTTACGAGCGAGCGGAGCGAGCGAGCAACCGTCACAATTTCCAAGCTATACATATACCATATATTGCCTTGCATATATTTCGTGCTAGTACCTAATTTTGTCAGCCATTTCGGACATCACATTGCACTGTACTATGTGGAAATAGTACTATTTATGTGAAACTATTCGTAAACTGTAAACATGTGTCGGTAGACAACAGGATAAAGACTTCCGGCTCCTCGGGCTGGTGCGAATATTTCAATGTCCGTATGTGCCAACCGTTGGTTTGTGACACACCTTTACGCGTCTCTCGCTCGCACGAAAGCTATAGCCTAACCTAAAACCAATCCATCTTCCGTTCATTATTCGATATGGTGGCGACATATTTCAAATTTGCGAACGTGTCGGATCGGTTGTGAGGGTGGACTAGATTTTTACGAGCGAGCGGAGCGAGCGAGCAACGGTCACAACATCAAAGCTATACAAATGCCATATATTGCCTTGCAAATATTTCGTCTTATTACCTAATTTTGTCAGCCATTTCGGACATCACATTGCACTGTACTATGTGGAAATAGTACTCTTTATGTGAAACTATTCATAAACTGTAAACTTGTGTCGGTAGGCAATAGGATAAATACTTCCGGCTCATCGGGCTGGTGCGAATATTTCAATGTCCGTATGTGCCAAACCGTTGGTTTATGACACACCTTTACGCATCTCTCGTTCGCTGCGCTCGCTCGAAAACTATAGCCTAACCTAAAACCAATCCACCTTGCGTTCATTATTCGATATGATGGCGACATATTACAAATTTGCGAACGTGTCGGATCGGTTGTGAGGTTGGACTAGATTTTTACGAGCGAGCGGAGCGAGTGAACAACGGTCACAATTTCCAAGCTATACATATACCATATATTGCCTTGCATATATTTCGTGCTAGTACCTAATTTTGTCAGCCATTTCGGACATCACATTGCACTGTACTATGTGGAAATAGTACTAATTATGTGAAGCTATTCATAAACTGTAAACATGTGTCGGTAGACAACAGGATAAAGACTTCCGGCTCCTCGGGCTGGTGCGAATATTTCAATGTCCGTATGTGCCAAACCGTTGGTTTGTGACACACCTTTACGCGTCTCTCGCTCGCTGCGCTCGCACGAAAGCTATAGCCTAACCTAAAACCAATCCATCTTCCGTTCATTATTCGATATGGTGGCGACATATTTCAAATTTGCGAACGTGTCGGATCGGTTGTGAGGGTGGACTAGATTTTTACGAGCGAGCGGAGCGAGCTAGCAACGGTCACAATTTCCAAGCTATACATTTACCATATATTGCCTTGCATATATTTCGTGCTAGTACCTAACTTTGTCAGCCATTTCGGACATCACATTGCACTGTACTATGTGGAAATAGTACTATTTATGTGAAACTATTCATAAACTGTAAACATGTGTCGGTAGGCAACAGGATAAATACTTCCGGCTCCTCGGGCTGGTGCGAATATTTCAATGTCCGTATGTGCCAAACCGTTGGTTTGTAACACACCTTTACGCGTCTCTCGCTCGCTGCGCTCGCACGAAAGCTATAGCCTAACCTAAAACCAATCCATATTGCGTTCAGTATTTCATATGATGGCGACATATTTCAAATTTGCGAACTTGTCCGATCGGTTGTGAGGTTGGACCAAATTTTTACGAGCGAGCGGAGCGAGCGAGCAACGGTCACAATTTCCAAGCTATACATATACCATAAATTGCCTTGCATATATTTCGTGCTAGTACCTAATTTTGTCAGCCATTTCGGACATCACATTGCACTGTACTATGTGGAAATAGTACTATTTATGTGAAAATATTCGTAAACTGTAAACATGTGTCGGTAGACAACAGGATAAAGACTTCCGGCTCCTTGGGCTGGTGCGAATATTTCAATGTCCGTATGTGCCAAACCGTTGGTTTGTGACACACCTTTACGCGTCTCTCGCTCGCTGCGCTCGCACGAAAGCTATAGCCTAACCTAAAACCAATCCATCTTCCGTTCATTATTCGATATGGTGGCGACATATTTCAAATTTGCGAACGTGTCGGATCGGTTGTGAGGGTGGACTAGATTTTTACGAGCGAGCGGAGCGAGCGAGCAACGGTCACAATTTCCAAGCTATACATATACCATATATTGCCTTGCATATATTTCGTGCTAGTACCTAATTTTGTCAGCCATTTCGGACATCACATTGCACTGTACTATGTGGAAATAGTACTATTTATGTGAAACTATTCGTAAACTGTAAACATGTGTCGGTAGAAAACAGGATAAAGACTTCCGGCTCCTCGGGCTGGTGCGAATATTTCAATGTCCGTATGTGCCAAACCGTTGGTTTGTGACACACCTTTACGCGTCTCTCGCTCGCTGCGCTCGCACGAAAGCTATAGCCTAACCTAAAACCAATCCATCTTCCGTTCATTATTCGATATGGTGGCGACATATTTCAAATTTGCGAACGTGTCGGATCGGTTGTGAGGGTGGACTAGATTTTTACGAGCGAGCGGAGCGAGCGAGCAACGGTCACAATTTCCAAGCTATACATATACCATATATTGCCTTGCATATATTTCGTGCTAGTACCTAACTTTGTCAGCCATTTCGGACATCACATTGCACTGTACTATGTGGAAATAGTACTATTTATGTGAAACTATTCCTAAACTGTAAACATGTGTCGGTAGGCAACAGGATAAATACTTCCGGCTCCTCGGGCTGGTGCGAATATTTCAATGTCCGTATGTGCCAAACCGTTGGTTTGTAACACACCTTTACGCGTCTCTCGCTCGCTGCGCTCGCACGAAAGCTATAGCCTAACCTAAAACCAATCCATATTGCGTTCAGTATTTCATATGATGGCGACATATTTCAAATTTGCGAACTTGTCCGATCGGTTGTGAGGTTGGACCAAATTTTTACGAGCGAGCGGAGCGAGCGAGCAACGGTCACAATTTCCAAGCTATACATATACCATATATTGCCTTGCATATATTTCGTGCTAGTACCTAATTTTGTCAGCCATTTCGGACATCACATTGCACTGTACTATGTGGAAATAGTACTATTTATGTGAAACTATTCGTAAACTGTAAACATGTGTCGGTAGACAACAGGATAAAGACTTCCGGCTCCTCGGGCTGGTGCGAATATTTCAATGTCCGTATGTGCCAAACCGTTGGTTTGTGACACACCTTTACGCGTCTCTCGCTCGCTGCGCTCGCACGAAAGCTATAGCCTAACCTAAAACCAATCCATCTTCCGTTCATTATTCGATATGGTGGCGACATATTTCAAATTTGCGAACGTGTCGGATCGGTTGTGAGGTTGGGCTAGATTTTTACGAGCGAGCGGAGCGAGCGAGCAACCGTCACAATTTCCAAGCTATACATATACCATATATTGCCTTGCATATATTTCGTGCTAGTACCTAATTTTGTCAGCCATTTCGGACATCACATTGCACTGTACTATGTGGAAATAGTACTATTTATGTGAAACTATTCGTAAACTGTAAACATGTGTCGGTAGACAACAGGATAAAGACTTCCGGCTCCTCGGGCTGGTGCGAATATTTCAATGTCCGTATGTGCCAACCGTTGGTTTGTGACACACCTTTACGCGTCTCTCGCTCGCACGAAAGCTATAGCCTAACCTAAAACCAATCCATCTTCCGTTCATTATTCGATATGGTGGCGACATATTTCAAATTTGCGAACGTGTCGGATCGGTTGTGAGGGTGGACTAGATTTTTACGAGCGAGCGGAGCGAGCGAGCAACGGTCACAACATCAAAGCTATACAAATGCCATATATTGCCTTGCATATATTTCGTGTTATTACCTAATTTTGTCAGCCATTTCGGACATCACATTGTACTGTACTATGTGGAAATAGTACTATTTACGTGAAACTATTGGTAAACTGTAAACATTCGTCAGTAGCAATAGGATAAAGACTTCCGGCTCCTCGGGCTGGTGCGAATATTTCAATGTCCGTATGTGCCAAACCGTTGGTTTATGACACACCTTTACACGTCTCTCGCTCGCTGCGCTCGCTCGAAAACTATAGCCTAACCTAAAACCAATCCATATTGAGTTGAGTATTTCATATGATGGCGACATATTTCAAATTTGCGAACGTGTCCGATCGGTTGTGAGGTTGGACTAGATTTTTACGAGCGAGCGTAGCGAGCGAGCAACGGTCACAATTTCCAAGCTATACATATACCATATATTGCCTTGCATATATTTCGTGCTAGTACCTAATTTTGTCATCCATTTCGGACATCACATTGCACAGTACTATGTGGAAATAGTACTATTTATGTGAAACTATTCATAAACTGTAAACTTGTGTCGGTAGGCAATAGGATAAATACTTCCGGCTCATCGGGCTGGTGCGAATATTTCAATGTCCGTATGTGCCAAACCGTTGGTTTCTGACACACCTTTACGCATCTCTCGCTCGCTGCGCTCGCTCGAAAACTATAGCCTAACCTAAAACCAATCCACATTGCGTTCATTATTCGATATGATGGCGACATATTACAAATTTGCGAACGTGTCGGATCGGTTGTGAGGTTGGACTAGATTTTTACGAGCGAGCGGAGCGAGTGAGCAACGGTCACAATTTCCAAGCTATACATATACCATATATTGCCTTGCATATATTTCGTAATAGTACCTAATTTTGTCAGCCATTTCGGACATCACATTGCACTGTACTATGTGGAAATAGTACTAATTATGTGAAGCTATTCATAAACTGTAAACATGTGTCGGTAGACAACAGGATAAAGACTTCCGGCTCCTCGGGCTGGTGCGAATGTCCGTATGTGCCAAACCGTTGGTTTGTGACACACCTTTACGCGTCTCTCGCTCGCTGCGCTCGCACGAAAGCTATAGCCTAACCTAAAACCAATCCATCTTCCGTTCATTATTCGATATGGTGGCGACATATTTCAAATTTGCGAACGTGTCGGATCGGTTGTGAGGTTGGGCTAGATTTTTACGAGCGAGCGGAGCGAGCGAGCAACCGTCACAATTTCCAAGCTATACATATACCAGATATTGCCTTGCATATATTTCGTGCAAGTACCTAATTTTGTCAGCCATTTCGGACATCACATTGCACTGTACTATGTGGAAATAGTACTATTTATGTGAAAATATTCGTAAACTGTAAACATGTGTCGGTAGACAACAGGATAAAGACTTCCGGCTCCTCGGGCTGGTGCGAATATTTCAACGTCGGTATGTGCCAACCGTTGGTTTGTGACACACCTTTACGCGTCTCTCGCTCGCACGAAAGCTATAGCCTAACCTAAAACTAATCCATCTTCCGTTCATTATTCGATATGGTGGCGACATATTTCAAATTTGCGAACGTGTCGGATCGGTTGTGAGGGTGGACTAGATTTTTACGAGCGAGCGGAGCGAGCGAGCAACGGTCACAACATCAAAGCTATACAAATGCCATATATTGCCTTGCATATATTTCGTGTTATTACCTAATTTTGTCAGCCATTTCGGACATCACATTGTACTGTACTATGTGGAAATGGTACTATTTACGTGAAACTATTGGTAAACTGTAAACATTCGTCAGTAGCAATAGGATAAAGACTTCCGGCTCCTCGGGCTGGTGCGAATATTTCAATGTCCGTATGTGCCAAACCGTTGGTTTATGACACACCTTTACACGTCTCTCGCTCGCTGCGCTCGCTCGAAAACTATAGCCTAACCTAAAACCAATCCATATTGAGTTGAGTATTTCATATGATGGCGACATATTTCAAATTTGCGAACGTGTCCGATCGGTTGTGAGGTTGGACTAGATTTTTACGAGCGAGCGTAGCGAGCGAGCAACGGTCACAATTTCCAAGCTATACATATACCATATATTGCCTTGCATATATTTCGTGCTAGTACCTAATTTTGTCATCCATTTCGGACATCACATTGCACAGTACTATGTGGAAATAGTACTATTTATGTGAAACTATTCATAAACTGTAAACTATTCATAAACTGTGTCGGTAGGCAATAGGATAAATACTTCCGGCTCATCGGGCTGGTGCGAATATTTCAATGTCCGTATGTGCCAAACCGTTGGTTTATGACACACCTTTACGCATCTCTCGCTCGCTGCGCTCGCTCGAAAACTATAGCCTAACCTAAAACCAATCCACCTTGCGTTCATTATTCGATATGATGGCGACATATTACAAATTTGCGAACGTGTCGGATCGGTTGTGAGGCTGGACTAGATTTTTACGAGCGAGCGGAGCGAGTGAGCAACGGTCACAATTTCCAAGCTATACATATACCATATATTGCCTTGCATATATTTCGTGCTAGTACCTAATTTTGTCAGCCATTTCGGACATCACATTGCACTGTACTATGTGGAAATAGTACTAATTATGTGAAGCTATTCATAAACTGTAAACATGTGTCGGTAGACAACAGGATAAAGACTTCCGGCTCCTCGGGCTGGTGCGAATATTTCAATGTCCGTATGTGCCAAACCGTTGGTTTGTGACACACCTTTACGCGTCTCTCGCTCGCTGCGCTCGCACAAAAGCTATAGCCTAACCTAAAACCAATCCATCTTCCGTTCATTATTCGATATGGTGGCGACATATTTCAAATTTGCGAACGTGTCGGATCGGTTGTGAGGTTGGGCTAGATTTTTACGAGCGAGCGGAGCGAGCGAGCAACCGTCACAATTTCCAAGCTATACATATACCATATATTGCCTTGCATATATTTCGTGCTAGTACCTAATTTTGTCAGCCATTTCGGACATCACATTGCACTGTACTATGTGGAAATAGTACTATTTATGTGAAACTATTCGTAAACTGTAAACATGTGTCGGTAGACAACAGGATAAAGACTTCCGGCTCCTCGGGCTGGTGCGAATATTTCAATGTCCGTATGTGCCAACCGTTGGTTTGTGACACACCTTTACGCGTCTCTCGCTCGCACGAAAGCTATAGCCTAACCTAAAACCAATCCATCTTCCGTTCATTATTCGATATGGTGGCGACATATTTCAAATTTGCGAACGTGTCGGATCGGTTGTGAGGGTGGACTAGATTTTTACGAGCGAGCGGAGCGAGCGAGCAACGGTCACAACATCAAAGCTATACAAATGCCATATATTGCCTTGCATATATTTCGTGTTATTACCTAATTTTGTCAGCCATTTCGGACATCACATTGTACTGTACTATGTGGAAATAGTACTATTTACGTGAAACTATTGGTAAACTGTAAACATTCGTCAGTAGCAATAGGATAAAGACTTCCGGCTCCTCGGGCTGGTGCGAATATTTCAATGTCCGTATGTGCCAAACCGTTGGTTTATGACACACCTTTACACGTCTCTCGCTCGCTGCGCTCGCTCGAAAACTATAGCCTAACCTAAAACCAATCCATATTGAGTTGAGTATTTCATATGATGGCGACATATTTCAAATTTGCGAACGTGTCCGATCGGTTGTGAGGTTGGACTAGATTTTTACGAGCGAGCGTAGCGAGCGAGCAACGGTCACAATTTCCAAGCTATACATATACCATATATTGCCTTGCATATATTTCGTGCTAGTACCTAATTTTGTCATCCATTTCGGACATCACATTGCACTGTACTATGTGGAAAAGGTACTAATTATGTGAAACTGTTGGTAAACCGTAAACATTTGTCAGAAGGCAATAGGATAATGACTTTCGGCTCCTCGTGCTGGTGCGAATATTTCAATGTCCGTATGTGCCAAACCGTTGGTTTGTGACACACCTTTACGCGTCACTCGCTCGCTGCGTACGCACGAAAGCTATAGCCTAACCTAAAACCAATCCATCTTCCGTTCATTATTCGATATGCTGGCGACATATTTCAAATTTGCGAACGTGTCGGATCGGTTGTGAGGGTGGACTAGATTTTTACGGGCGAGCGGAGCGAGCGAGCAACGGTCACAAATTCCAAGCTATACATATACCATATATTGCCTTGCATATATTTCGTGCTAGTACCTAATTTTATCAGCCATTTCGGACATCACATTGCACTGTACTATGAGGAAACGGTACTAATTTTGTGAAACTATTGGTAAACCGTAAACAGTTGTCAGAAGGCAATAGGATAAAGACTTTCGGCTCCTCGGGCTGGTGCGAATATTTCAATGTCCGTATGTGCCAAACCGTTGGTTTGTGACACACCTTTACGCGTCACTCGCTCGCTGCGTACGCACGAAAGCTATAGCCTAACCTAAAACCAATCCATCTTCCGTTCATTATTCGATATGCTGGCGACATATTTCAAATTTGCGAACATGTCGGATCGGATGTGAGGGTGGACTAGATTTTTACGAGCGAGCGGAGCGAGCGAGCAACGGTCACAAATTCCAAGCTATACATATACCATATATTGCCTTGCATATATTTCGTGCTAGTACCTAATTTTGTCAGCCATTTCGGACATCACATTGCACTGTACTATGAGGAAACGGTACTAATTTTGTGAAACTATTGGTAAACCGTAAACAGTTGTCAGAAGGCAATAGGATAAAGACTTCCGGCTCCTCGGGCTGGTGCGAATATTTCAATGTCCGTATGTGCCAAACCGTTGGTTTGTGACACACCTTTACGCGTCTCTCGCTCGCTGCGCTCGCTCGAAAACTATAGCCTAACCTAAAACCAATCCATCTTCCGTTCATTATTCGATATGCTGGCGACATATTTGAAATTTGCGAACGTGTCCGATCGGTTGTGAGGTTGGACTAGATTTTTACGAGCGAGCGGAGCGAGCGAGCAACGGTCACAATTTCCAAGCTATACATATACCATATATTGCCTTGCATATATTTCGTGCTAGTACCTAATTTTGTCAGCCATTTCGGACATCACATTGCACTGTACTATGTGGAAATAGTACTAATTATGTGAAGCTATTCATAAACTGTAAACATGTGTCGGTAGACAACAGGATAAAGACTTCCGGCTCCTCGGGCTGGTGCGAATATTTCAATGTCCGTATGTGCCAAACCGTTGGTTTGTGACACACCTTTACGCGTCTCTCGCTCGCTGCGCTCGCACGAAAGCTATAGCCTAACCTAAAACCAATCCATCTTCCGTTCATTATTCGATATGGTGGCGACATATTTCAAATTTGCGAACGTGTCGGATCGGTTGTGAGGTTGGGCTAGATTTTTACGAGCGAGCGGAGCGAGCGAGCAACCGTCACAATTTCCAAGCTATACATATACCATATATTGCCTTGCATATATTTCGTGCAAGTACCTAATTTTGTCAGCCATTTCGGACATCACATTGCACTGTACTATGTGGAAATAGTACTATTTATGTGAAAATATTCGTAAACTGTAAACATGTGTCGGTAGACAACAGGATAAAGACTTCCGGCTCCTCGGGCTGGTGCGAATATTTCAACGTCCGTATGTGCCAACCGTTGGTTTGTGACACACCTTTACGCGTCTCTCGCTCGCACGAAAGCTATAGCCTAACCTAAAACCAATCCATCTTCCGTTCATTATTCGATATGGTGGCGACATATTTCAAATTTGCGAACGTGTCGGATCGGTTGTGAGGGTGGACTAGATTTTTACGAGCGAGCGGAGCGAGCGAGCAACGGTCACAACATCAAAGCTATACAAATGCCATATATTGCCTTGCATATATTTCGTGTTATTACCTAATTTTGTCAGCCATTTCGGACATCACATTGTACTGTACTATGTGGAAATAGTACTATTTACGTTAAACTATTGGTAAACTGTAAACATTCGTCAGTAGCAATAGGATAAAGACTTCCGGCTCCTCGGGCTGGTGCGAATATTTCAATGTCCGTATGTGCCAAACCGTTGGTTTATGACACACCTTTACACGTCTCTCGCTCGCTGCGCTCGCTCGAAAACTATAGCCTAACCTAAAACCAATCCATATTGAGTTGAGTATTTCATATGATGGCGACATATTTCAAATTTGCGAACGTGTCCGATCGGTTGTGAGGTTGGACTAGATTTTTACGAGCGAGCGTAGCGAGCGAGCAACGGTCACAATTTCCAAGCTATACATATACCATATATTGCCTTGCATATATTTCGTGCTAGTACCTAATTTTGTCATCCATTTCGGACATCACATTGCACAGTACTATGTGGAAATAGTACTATTTATGTGAAACTATTCATAAACTGTAAACTATTCATAAACTGTGTCGGTAGGCAATAGGATAAATACTTCCGGCTCCTCGGGCTGGTGCGAATATTTCAATGTCCGTATGTGCCAAACCGTTGGTTTATGACACACCTTTACGCATCTCTCGCTCGCTGCGCTCGCTCGAAAACTATAGCCTAACCTAAAACCAATCCACCTTGCGTTCATTATTCGATATGATGGCGACATATTACAAATTTGCGAACGTGTCGTATCGGTTGTGAGGCTGGACTAGATTTTTACGAGCGAGCGGAGCGAGTGAGCAACGGTCACAATTTCCAAGCTATACATATACCATATATTGCCTTGCATATATTTCGTGCTAGTACCTAATTTTGTCAGCCATTTCGGACATCACATTGCACTGTACTATGTGGAAATAGTACTAATTATGTGAAGCTATTCATAAACTGTAAACATGTGTCGGTAGACAACAGGATAAAGACTTCCGGCTCCTCGGGCTGGTGCGAATATTTCAATGTCCGTATGTGCCAAACCGTTGGTTTGTGACACACCTTTACGCGTCTCTCGCTCGCTGCGCTCGCACAAAAGCTATAGCCTAACCTAAAACCAATCCATCTTCCGTTCATTATTCGATATGGTGGCGACATATTTCAAATTTGCGAACGTGTCGGATCGGTTGTGAGGTTGGGCTAGATTTTTACGAGCGAGCGGAGCGAGCGAGCAACCGTCACAATTTCCAAGCTATACATATACCATATATTGCCTTGCATATATTTCGTGCTAGTACCTAATTTTGTCAGCCATTTCGGACATCACATTGCACTGTACTATGTGGAAATAGTACTATTTATGTGAAACTATTCGTAAACTGTAAACATGTGTCGGTAGACAACAGGATAAAGACTTCCGGCTCCTCGGGCTGGTGCGAATATTTCAATGTCCGTATGTGCCAACCGTTGGTTTGTGACACACCTTTACGCGTCTCTCGCTCGCACGAAAGCTATAGCCTAACCTAAAACCAATCCATCTTCCGTTCATTATTCGATATGGTGGCGACATATTTCAAATTTGCGAACGTGTCGGATCGGTTGTGAGGTTGGGCTAGATTTTTACGAGCGAGCGGAGCGAGCGAGCAACCGTCACAATTTCCAAGCTATACATATACCATATATTGCCTTGCATATATTTCGTGCTAGTACCTAACTTTGTCAGCCATTTCGGACATCACATTGCACTGTACTATGTGGAAATAGTACTATTTATGTGAAACTATTCATAAACTGTAAACATGTGTCGGTAGGCAACAGGATAAATACTTCCGGCTCCTCGGGCTGGTGCGAATATTTCAATGTCCGTATGTGCCAAACCGTTGGTTTGTGACACACCTTTACGCGTCTCTCGCTCGCTGCGCTCGCACGAAAGCTATAGACTAACCTAAAACCAATCCATATTGCGTTCAGTATTTCATATGATGGCGACATATTTCAAATTTGCGAACGTGTCGGATCGGTTGTGAGGTTGGACTAGATTTTTACGAGCGAGCGGAGCGAGCGAGCAACTGTCACAATTTCCAAGCTATACATATACCATATATTGCCTTGCATATATTTCGTGCTAGTACCTAATTTTGTCATCCATTTCGGACATCACATTGCACTGTACTATGTGGAAAAGGTACTAATTATGTGAAACTGTTGGTAAACCGTAAACATTTGTCAGAAGGCAATAGGATAATGACTTTCGGCTCCTCGGGCTGGTGCGAATATATCAATGTCCGTATGTGCCAAACCGTTGGTTAGTGACACACCTTTACGCGTCTCTCGCTCGCTGCGCTCGCACGAAAGCTATTGCCTAACCTAAAACCAATCCATCTTCCGTTCATTATTCGATATGGTGGCGACATATTTCAAATTTGCGAACGTGTCGGATCGGTTGTGAGGTTGGACTAGATTTTTACGAGCGAGCGGAGCGAGTGAGCAACGGTCACAATTTCCAAGCTATACATATACCATATATTGCCTTGCATATATTTCGTGCTAGTACCTAATTTTGTCAGCCATTTCGGACATCACATTTCACTGTACTATGTGGAAATAGTACTAATTATGTGAAGCTACTCATAAACTGTAAACATGTGTCGGTAGGCAATAGGATAAAGACTTCCGGCTCCTCGGGCTGCTGCGAATATTTCAATGTCCGTATGTGCCAAACCGTTGGTTTGTGACACACCTTTACGCGTCTCTCGCTCGCTGCGCTCGCACGAAAGCTATAGCCTAACCTAAAACCAATCTATCTTCCGTTCATTATTCGATATGCTGGCGACATATTTCAAATTTGCGAACGTGTCGGATCGGTTGTGAGGGTGGACTAGATTTTTACGAGCGAGCGGAGCGAGCGAGCAACGGTCACAAATTCCAAGCTATACATATACCATATATTGCCTTGCATATATTTCGTGCTAGTACCTAATTTTATCAGCCATTTCGGACATCACATTGCACTGTACTATGATGAAACGGTACTAATTTTGTGAAACTATTGGTAAACCGTAAACAGTTGTCAGAAGGCAATAGGATAAAGACTTCCGGCTCCTCGGGCTGGTGCGAATATTTCAATGTCCGTATGTGCCAAACCGTTGGTTTGTGCCACACCTTTACGGATCACTCGCTCGCTGCGCTCGCTCGAAAACTATAGCCTAACCTAAAACCAATCCACCTTGCGTTCATTATTCGATATGATGGCGACATATTTCAAATTTGCGAACGTGTCGGATCGGTTGTGAGGTTGGACTAGATTTTTACGAGCGAGCGGAGCGAGCGAGCAACGGTCACAATTTCGAAGCTATACATATACCATATATTGCCTTGCATATATTTCGTGCTAGTACCTAATTTTGTCATCCATTTCGGACATCACATTGCACTGCACTATGTGGAAATAGTACTATTTATGTGAAGCTATTCAGAAACTGTAAACATGTGTCGGTAGGCAATAGGATACATACTTCCGGCTCCTCGGGCTGGTGCGAATATTTCAATGTCCGTATGTGCCAAACCGTTGGTTTGTGACACACCTTTACGCGTCTCTCGCTCGCTGCGCTCGCACGAAAGCTATAGCCTAACCTAAAACCAATCCATATTGCGTTCAGTATTTCATATGATGGCGACATATTTCAAACTTGCGAACGTGTCGGATCGGTTGTGAGGTTGGACTAGATTTTTACGAGCGAGCGGAGCGAGCGAGCAACGGTCACAATTTCCAAGCTATACATATACCATATATTGCCTTGCATACATTTCGTGCTAGTACCTAATTTTGTCATCCATTTCGGACATCACATTGCACTGTACTAAGTGGAAAAGGTACTAATTATGTGAAACTGTTGGTAAACCGTAAACATTTGTCAGAAGGCAATAGGATAATGACTTTCGGCTCCTCGTGCTGGTGCGAATATTTCAATGTCCGTATGTGCCAAACCGTTGGTTTGTGACACACCTTTACGCGTCACTCGCTCGCTGCGTACGCACGAAAGCTATAGCCTAACCTAAAACCAATCCATCTTCCGTTCATTATTCGATATGCTGGCGTCATATTTCAAATTTGCGAACGTGTCGGATCGGTTGTGAGGGTGGACTAGATTTTTACGGGCGAGCGGAGCGAGCGAGCAACGGTCACAAATTCCAAGCTATACATATACCATATATTGCCTTGCATATATTTCGTGCTAGTACCTAATTTTATCAGCCATTTCGGACATCACATTGCACTGTACTATGAGGAAACGGTACTAATTTTGTGAAACTATTGGTAAACCGTAAACAGTTGTCAGAAGGCAATAGGATAAAGACTTTCGGCTCCTCGGGCTGGTGCGAATATTTCAATGTCCGTATGTCCCAAACCGTTGGTTTGTGACACACCTTTACGCGTCACTCGCTCGCTGCGTACGCACGAAAGCTATAGCCTAACCTAAAACCAATCCATCTTCCGTTCATTATTCGATATGCTGGCGACATATTTCAAATTTGCGAACGTGTCGGATCGGATGTGAGGGTGGACTAGATTTTTACGAGCGAGCGGAGCGAGCGAGCAACGGTCACAAATTCCAAGCTATACATATACCATATATTGCCTTGCATATATTTCGTGCTAGTACCTAATTTTGTCAGCCATTTCGGACATCACATTGCACTGTACTATGAGGAAACGGTACTAATTTTGTGAAACTATTGGTAAACCGTAAACAGTTGTCAGAAGGCAATAGGATAAAGACTTCCGGCTCCTCGGGCTGGTGCGAATATTTCAATGTCCGTATGTGCCAAACCGTTGGTTTGTGACACACCTTTACGCGTCTCTCGCTCGCTGCGCTCGCTCGAAAACTATAGCCTAAACTAAAACCAATCCATCTTCCGTTCATTATTCGATATGCTGGCGACATATTTGAAATTTGCGAACGTGTCCGATCGGTTGTGAGGTTGGACTAGATTTTTACGAGCGAGCGGAGCGAGCGAGCAACGGTCACAATTTCCAAGCTATACATATACCATATATTGCCTTGCATATATTTCGTGCTAGTACCTAATTTTGTCAGCCATTTCGGACATCACATTGCACTGTACTATGTGGAAATAGTACTAATTATGTGAAGCTACTCATAAACTGTAAACATGTGTCGGTAGGCAATAGGATAAAGACTTCCGGCTCCTCGGGCTGGTGCGAATATTTCAATGTCCGTATGTGCCAAACCGTTGGTTTGTGACACACCTTTACGCGTCTCTCGCTCGCTGCGCTCGCACGAAAGCTATAGCCTAACCTAAAACCAATCCATATTGCGTTCAGTATTTCATATGATGGCGACATATTTCAAATTTGCGAACGTGTCGGATCGGTTGTGAGGTTGGACTAGATTTTTACGAGCGAGCGGAGCGAGCGAGCAACGGTCACAATTTCCAAGCTATACATATACCATATATTGCCTTGCATATATTTCGTGCTAGTACCTAATTTTGTCATCCATTTCGGACATCACATTGCACTGTACTATGTGGAAAAGGTACTAATTATGTGAAACTGTTGGTAAACCGTAAACACTTGTCAGAAGGCAATAGGATAATGACTTTCGGCTCCTCGGGCTGGTGCGAATATTTCAATGTCCGTATGTGCCAAACCGTTGGTTTGTGACACACCTTTACGCGTCACTCGCTCGCTGCGTACGCACGAAAGCTATAGCCTAACCTAAAACCAATCCATCTTCCGTTCACTATTCGATATGCTGGCGACATATTTCAAATTTGCGAACGTGTCGGATCGGTTGTGAGGGTGGACTAGATTTTTACGAGCGAGCGGAGCGAGCGAGCAACGGTCACAAATTCCAAGCTATACATATACCATATATTGCCTTGCATATATTTCGTGCTAGTACCTAATTTTGTCAGCCATTTCGGACATCACATTGCACTGTACTATGAGGAAACGGTACTAATTTTGTGAAGCTACTCATAAACTGTAAACATGTGTCGGTAGGCAATAGGATAAAGACTTCCGGCTCCTCGGGCTGGTGCGAATATTTCAATGTCCGTATGTGCCAAACCGTTGGTTTGTGACACACCTTTACGCATCTCTCGCTCGCTGCGCTCGCACGAAAGCTATAGCCTAACCTAAAACCAATCCATCTTCCGTTCATTATTCGATATGGTGGCGACATATTTCAAATTTGCGAACGTGTCGGATCGGTTGTGAGGTTGGACTAGATTTTTACGAGCGAGCGGAGCGAGTGAGCAACGGTCACAATTTCCAAGCTATACATATACCATATATTGCCTTGCATATATTTCGTGCTAGTACCTAATTTTGTCAGCCATTTCGGACATCACATTGCACTGTACTATGTGGAAATAGTACTAATTATGTGAAGCTACTCATAAACTGTAAACATGTGTCGGTAGGCAATAGGATAAAGACTTCCGGCTCCGCGGGCTGGTGCGAATATTTCAATGTCCGTGTGTGCCAAACCGTTGGTTTGTGACACACCTTTACGCATCTCTCGCTCGCTGCGCTCGCACGAAAACTATAGCCTAACCTAAAACCAATCCATCTTCCGTTCATTATTCGATATGCTGGCGACATATTTCAAATTTGCGAACGTGTCGGATCGGTTGTGAGGGTGGACTAGATTTTTACGAGCGAGCGGAGCGAGCGAGCAACGGTCACAAATTCCAAGCTATACATATACCATATATTGCCTTGCATATATTTCGTGCTAGTACCTAATTTTGTCAGCCATTTCGGACATCACATTGCACTGTACTATGAGGAAACGGTACTAATTTTGTGAAACTATTGGTAAACCGTAAACAGTTGTCAGAAGGCAATAGGATAAAGACTTCCGGCTCCTCGGGCTGGTGCGAATATTTCAATGTCCGTATGTGCCAAACCGTTGGTTTGTGACACACCTTTACGCGTCTCTCGCTCGCTGCGCTCGCACGACAGCTATAGCCTAACCTAAAACCAATCCATCTTCCGTTCATTATTCGATATGGTCGCGACATATTTCAAATTTCCGAACGTGTCGGATCGGTTGTGAGGTTGGACTAGATTTTTACGAGCGAGCGGAGCGAGCGAGCAACGGTCACAATTTCCAAACTATACATATACCATATATTGCCGTGCATATATTTCGTGCTAGTACCTAATTTTGTCATCCATTTCGGACATCACATTGCACTGCACTATGTGGAAATAGTACTATTTATGTGAAGCTATTCAGAAACTGTAAACATGTGTCGGTAGGCAATAGGATAAATACTTCCGGCTCCTCGGGCTGGTGCGAATATTTCAATGTCCGTATGTGCCAAACCGTTGGTTTGTGACACACCTTTACGCGTCTCTCGCTCGCTGCGCTCGCACGAAAGCTATAGCCTAACCTAAAACCAATCCATATTGCGTTCAGTATTTCATATGACGGCGACATATTTCAAATTTGCGAACTTGTCCGATCGGTTGTGAGGTTGGACTAGATTTTTACGAGCGAGCGGAGCGAGCGAGCAACGGTCACAATTTCCAAGCTATACATATACCATATATTGCCTTGCATATATTTCGTGCTAGTACCTAATTTTGTCATCCATTTCGGACATCACATTGCACTGTACTATGTGGAAATGGTACTATTTATGTGAAACTATTCATAAACTGTAAACATGTGTCGGTAGGCAATAGGATAAATACTTCCGGCTCATCGGGCTGGTGCGAATATTTCAATGTCGGTATGTGCCAAACCGTTGGTTTATAACACACCTTTACGCGTCTCTCGCTCGCTGCGCTCGCTCGAAAACTATAGCCTAACCTAAAACTAATCCATCTTGCGTTCATTATTCGATATGATGGCGACATATTTCAAATTTGCGAACGTGTCGGATCGGTTGTGAGGTTGGGCTAGATTTTTACGAGCGAGCGGAGCGAGCGAGCAACCGTCACAATTTCCAAGCTATACATATACCATATATTGCCTTGCATATATTTCGTGCTAGTACCTAACTTTGTCAGCCATTTCGGACATCACATTGCACTGTACTATGTGGAAATAGTACTATTTATGTGAAACTATTCATAAACTGTAAACATGTGTCGGTAGGCAACAGGATAAATACTTCCGGCACCTCGGGCTGGTGCGAATATTTCAATGTCCGTATGTGCCAAACCGTTGGTTTGTGACACACCTTTACGCGTCTCTCGCTCGCTGCGCTCGCACGAAAGCTATAGCCTAACCTAAAACCAATCCATCTTCCGTTCATTATTCGATATGGTGGCGACATATTTCAAATTTGCGAACGTGTCGGATCGGTTGTGAGGTTGGACTAGATTTTTACGAGCGAGCGGAGCGAGTGAGCAACGGTCACAATTTCCAAGCTATACATATACCATATATTGCCTTGCATATATTTGGTGCTAGTACCTAATTTTGTCAGCCATTTCGGACATCACATTGCACTGTACTATGTGGAAATAGTACTAATTATGTGAAGCTACTCATAAACTGTAAACATGTGTCGGTAGGCAATAGGATAAAGACTTCCGGCTCCGCGGGCTGGTGCGAATATTTCAATGTCCGTATGTGCCAAACCGTTGGTTTGTGACACACCTTTACGCGTTTCTCGCTCGCTGCGCTCGCACGAAAGCTATAGCCTAACCTAAAACCAATCCATCTTCCGTTCATTATTCGATATGCTGGCGACATATTTCAAATTTGCGAACGTGTCGGATCGGTTGTGAGGGTGGACTAGATTTTTACGAGCGAGCGGAGCGAGCGAGCAACGGTCACAAATTCCAAGCTATACCTATACCATATATTGCCTTGCATATATTTCGTGCTAGTACCTAATTTTGTCAGCCATTTCGGACATCACATTGCACTGTACTATGAGGAAACGGTACTAATTTTGTGAAACTATTGGTAAACCGTAAACAGTTGTCAGAAGGCAATAGGATAAAGACTACCGGCTCCTCGGGCTGGTGCGAATATTTCAATGTCCGTATGTGCCAAACCGTTGGTTTGTGACACACCTTTACGCGTCTCTCGCTCGCTGCGCTCGCACGAAAGCTATAGCCTAACCTAAAACCAATCCATCTTCCGTTCATTATTCGATATGGTGGCGACATATTTCAAATTTGCGAACGTGTCGGATCGGTTGTGAGGTTGGACTAGATTTTTACGAGCAAGCGGAGCGAGCGAGCAACGGTCACAATTTCCAAGCTATACATATACCATATATTGCCTTGCATATATTTCGTGCTAGTACCTAATTTTGTCATCCATTTCGGACATCACATTGCACTGCACTATGTGGAAATAGTACTATTTATGTGAAGCTATTCAGAAACTGTAAACATGTGTCGGTAGGCAATAGGATAAATACTTCCGGCTACTCGGGCTGGTGCGAATATTTCAATGTCCGTATGTGCCAAACCGTTCGTTTATGACACACCTTTACGCGTCTCTCGCTCGCTGCGCTCGCTCGAACACTATAGCCTAACCTAAAACCAATCCATATTGCGTTGAGTATTTCATATGATGGCGACATATTTCAAATTTGCGAACGTGTCCGATCGGTTGTGAGGTTGGACTAGATTTTTACGAGCGAGCGGAGCGAGCGAGCAACGGTCACAATTTCCAAGCTATACATATACCATATATTGCCTTGCATATATTTCGTGCTAGTACCTAATTTTGTCATCCATTTCGGACATCACATTGCACAGTACTATGTGGAAATAGTACTATTTATGTGAAACTATTCATAAACTGTAAACATGTGTCGGTAGGCAAGAGGATAAAGACTTCCGGCTCCTCGGGCTGGTGCGAATATTTCAATGTCCGTATGTGCCAAACCGTTGGTTTGTGACACACCTTTACGCGTCTCTCGCTCGCTGCGCTCGCACGAAAGCTATAGCCTAACCTAAAACCAATCCATATTGCGTTCAGTATTTCATGTGATGGCGACATATTTCAAATTTGCGAACGTGTCCGATCGGTTGTGAGGTTGGACTAGATTTTACGAGCGAGCGGAGCGAGGGAGCAACGGTCACAATTTCCAAGCTATACATATACCATATGTTGCCTTGCATATATTTCGTGCTAGTACCTAATTTTGTCAGCCATTTCGGACATCACATTGCTCTGTACTATGAGGAAACGGTACTAATTATGTGAAACTATTGGTTAACCGTAAACATTTGTCAGAAGGCAATAGGATAAAGACTTCCGGCTCCTCGGGCTGGTGCGAATATTTCAATGTCCGTATGTGCCAAACCGTTGGTTTGTGACACACCTTTACGCGAATCTCGCTCGCTGCGGTCGCACGAAAGCTATAGCCTAACCTAAAACCAATCCATCTTCCGTTCATTATTCAATATGGTGGCGACATATTTCTAATTTGCGAACATGTCGGATCGGTTGTGAGGTTGGACCAGATTTTTACGAGCGAGCGGAGCGAGCGAGCAACGGTCACAACTTCCAAGCTATACATATACCATATATTGCCTTGCATATATTTCGTGCTAGTACCTAATTTTGTCAGCCATTTCGGACATCACATTGCACTGTACTATGAGGAAACGGTACTAATTTTGTGAAACTATTGGTAAACCGTAAACATTTGTCAGAAGGCAATAGGATAAAGACTTCCGGCTCCTCGGGCTGGTGCGAATATTTCAATGTCCGTATGTGCCAAACCGTTGGTTTGTGACACACTTTTACGCGTCTCTCGCTCGCTGCGCTCGCACGAAAGCTATAGCATAACATAAAACCAATCCATATTGCGTTCAGTATTTCATGTGATGGCGACATATTTCAAATTTGCGAACGTGTCGGATCGGTTGTGAGGGTGGACTAGATTTTTTACGAGCGAGCGGAGCGAGCGAGCAACGGTCACAACATCAAAGCTATACAAATACCATATATTGCCTTGCATATATTTCGTGTTATTACCTAATTTTGTCAGCCATTTCGGACATCACATTGTACTGTACTATGTGGAAATAGTACTATTTATGTGAAACTATTCATAAACTGTAAACATGTGTCGGTAGGCAATAGGATAAATACTTCCGGCTCATCGGGCTGGTGCGAATATTTCAATGTCCGTATGTGCCAAACCGTTGGTTTATGGACACACCTTTACGCATCTCTCGCTCGCTGCGCTCGCTCGAAAACTATAGCCTAACCTAAAACCAATCCACCTTGCGTCATTATTCGATATGATGGCGACATATTTCAAATTTGCGAACGTGTCGGATCGGTTGTGAGGTTGGAATAGATTTTTACGAGCGAGCGGAGCGAGCGAGCAACGGTCACAATTTCCAAGCTATACATATACCATATATTGCCTTGCATATATTTCGTGCTAGTACCTAATTTTGTCATCCATTTCGGATATCACATTGCTCTGTACTATGTGGAAATAGTACTATTTATGTGAAACTATTCGTAAACTGTAAACATGTGTCGGTAGACAACAGGATAAAGACTTCCGGCTCCGCGGGCTGGTGCGAATATTTCAATGTCCGTATGTGCCAAACCGTTGGTTTGTGACACCCCTTTACGCGTCTCTCGCTCGCTGCGCTCGCACGAAAGCTATAGCCTAACCTAAAACCAATCCATCTTCCGTTCATTATTCGATATGGTGGCGACATATTTCAAATTTGCGAACGTGTCGGATCGGTTGTGAGGGTGGACTAGATTTTTACGAGCGAGCGGAGCGAGCGAGCAACGTTCACAACATCAAAGCTATAAAAATACCATATATTGCCTTGCATATATTTCGTGTTATTACCTAATTTTGTCAGCCATTTCGGACATCACATTGTACTGTACTATGTGGAAATAGTACTATTTATGTGAAACTATTGGTAAACTGTAAACATTCGTCAGTAGCAATAGGGTAAAGTTTTCCGGCTCCTCGGGCTGGTGCGAATATTTCAATGTCCGTATGTGCCAAACCGTTGTTTGTGACACACCTTTACGCGTCACTCGCTCGCTGCGCTCGCTCGAAAACTATAGCCTAACCTAAAACCAATCCATCTTCCGTTCATTATTCGATATGGGTGGCGACATATTTCAAATATGCGAACGTGTCGGATCGGTTGTGAGGGTGGACTAGATTTTTACGAGCGAGCGGAGCGAGCGAGCAACGGTCACAACATCAAAGCTATAAAAATACCATATATTGCCTTGCATATATTTCGTGTTATTACCTAATTTTGTCAGCCATTTCGGACATCACATTGTACTGTACTATGTGGAAATAGTACTATTTATGTGAAACTATTGGTAAACTGTAAACATTCGTCAGTAGCAATAGGGTAAAGTTTTCCGGCTCCTCGGGCTGGTGCGAATATTTCAATGTCCGTATGTGCCAAACCGTTGGTTTATGACACACCTTTACGCATCTCTCGCTCGCTGCGCTCGCTCGAAAACTATAGCCTAACCTAAAACCAATCCATATTGCGTTCAGTATTTCATGTGATGGCGACATATTTCAAATTTGCGAACGTGTCCGATCGGTTGTGAGGTTGGGACTAGATTTTACGAGCGAGCGGAGCGAGGGAGCAACGGTCACAATTTCCAAGCTATACATATACCATATATTGCCTTGCATATATTTCGTGCTAGTACCTAATTTTGTCAGCCATTTCGGACATCACATTGCTCTGTACTATGACGAAACGGTACTAATTATGTGAAACTATTGGTTAACCGTAAACATTTGTCAGAAGGCAATAGGATAAAGACTTCCGGCTCCTCGGGCTGGTGCGAATATTTCAATGTCCGTATGTGCCAAACCGTTGGTTTGTGACACACCTTTACGCGAATCTCGCTCGCTGCGGTCGCACGAAAGCTATAGCCTAACCTAAAACCAATCCATCTTCCGTTCATTATTCAATATGGTGGCGACATATTTCTAATTTGCGAACATGTCGGATCGGTTGTGAGGTTGGACCAGATTTTTACGAGCGAGCGGAGCGAGCGAGCAACGGTCACAACTTCCAAGCTATACATATACCATATATTGCCTTGCATATATTTCGTGCTAGTACCTAATTTTGTCAGCCATTTCGGACATCACATTGCACTGTACTATGAGGAAACGGTACTAATTTTGTGAAACCATTGGTAAACCGTAAACAGTTGTCAGAAGGCAATGAAAATAAAGACTTCCGGCTCCTCGGGCTGGTGTGAATATTTCAATGTCCGTATGTGCCAAACCGTTGGTTTGTGACACACCTTTACGCGTCTCTCGCTCGCTGCGCTCGCACGAAAGCTATAGCCTAACCTAAAACCAATCCATCTTCCGTTCATTATTCGATATGGTGGCGACATATTTCAAATATGCGAACGTGTCGGATCGGTTGTGAGGGTGGACTAGATTTTTACGAGCGAGCGGAGCGAGCGAGCAACGGTCACAACATCAAAGCTATAAAAATACCATATATTGCCTTGCATATATTTCGTGTTATTACCTAATTTTGTCAGCCATTTCGGACATCACATTGTACTGTACTATGTGGAAATAGTACTATTTATGTGAAACTATTGGTAAACTGTAAACATTCGTCAGTAGCAATAGGGTAAAGTTTTCCGGCTCCTCGGGCTGGTGCGAATATTTCAATGTCCGTATGTGCCAAACCGTTGGTTTATGACACACCTTTACGCATCTCTCGCTCGCTGCGCTCGCTCGAAAACTATAGCCTAACCTAAAACCAATCCATATTGCGTTCAGTATTTCATGTGATGGCGACATATTTCAAATTTGCGAACGTGTCCGATCGGTTGTGAGGTTGGACTAGATTTTTACGAGCGAGCGGAGCGAGGGAGCAACGGTCACAATTTCCAAGCTATACATATACCATATATTGCCTTGCATATATTTCGTGCTAGTACCTAATTTTGTCAGCCATTTCGGACATCACATTGCTCTGTACTATGACGAAACGGTACTAATTATGTGAAACTATTGGTTAACCGTAAACATTTGTCAGAAGGCAATAGGATAAAGACTTCCGGCTCCTCGGGCTGGTGCGAATATTTCAATGTCCGTATGTGCCAAACCGTTGGTTTGTGACACACCTTTACGCGAATCTCGCTCGCTGCGGTCGCACGAAAGCTATAGCCTAACCTAAAACCAATCCATCTTCCGTTCATTATTCAATATGGTGGCGACATATTTCTAATTTGCGAACATGTCGGATCGGTTGTGAGGTTGGACCAGATTTTTACGAGCGAGCGGGAGCGAGCGAGCAACGGTCACAACTTCCAAGCTATACATATACCATATATTGCCTTGCATATATTTCGTGCTAGTACCTAATTTTGTCAGCCATTTCGGACATCACATTGCACTGTACTATGAGGAAACGGTACTAATTTTGTGAAACCATTGGTAAACCGTAAACAGTTGTCAGAAGGCAATGAAAATAAAGACTTCCGGCTCCTCGGGCTGGTGTGAATATTTCAATGTCCGTATGTGCCAAACCGTTGGTTTGTGACACACCTTTACGCGTCTCTCGCTCGCTGCGCTCGCACGAAAGCTATAGCCTAACCTAAAACCAATCCATCTTCCGTTCATTATTCGATATGGTGGCGACATATTTCAAATATGCGAACGTGTCGGATCGGTTGTGAGGGTGGACTAGATTTTTACGAGCGAGCGGAGCGAGCGAGCAACGGTCACAACATCAAAGCTATAAAAATACCATATATTGCCTTGCATATATTTCGTGTTATTACCTAATTTTGTCAGCCATTTCGGACATCACATTGTACTGTACTATGTGGAAATAGTACTATTTATGTGAAACTATTGGTAAACTGTAAACATTCGTCAGTAGCAATAGGGTAAAGTTTTCCGGCTCCTCGGGCTGGTGCGAATATTTCAATGTCCGTATGTGCCAAACCGTTGGTTTATGACACACCATTACGCGTCTCTCGCTCGCTGCGCTCGCTCGAAAACTATAGCCTAACCTAAAACCAATCCATATTGAGTTGAGTATTTCATATGATGGCGACCTATTTCAAATTTGCGAACGTGTCCGATCGGTTGTGAGGTTGGACTAGATTTTTACGAGCGAGCGGAGCGAGCGAGCAACGGTCACAATTTCCAAGCTATACATATACCATATATTGCCTTGCATATATTTCGTGCCAGTACCTAATTTTGTCAACCATTTCGGACATCACATTGCACTGCACTATGTGGAAATAGTACTATTTATGTGAAGCTATTCAGAAACTGTATACATGTGTCGGTAGGCAATAGGATAAATACTTCCGGCTACTCGGGCTGGTGCGAATATTTCAATGTCCGTATGTGCCAAACCGTTCGTTTATGACACACTTTTACGCGTATCTCGCTCGCTGCGCTCGCTCGAAAACTATAGCCTAACCTAAAACCAATCCATATTGCGTTGAGTATTTCATATGATGGCGACCTATTTCAAATTTGCGAACGTGTCCGATCGGTTGTGAGGTTGGACTAGATTTTTACGAGCGAGCGGAGCGAGCGAGCAACGGTCACAATTTCCAAGCTATACATATACCATATATTGCCTTGCATATATTTCGTGCTAGTACCTAACTTTGTCAGCCATTTCGGACATCACATTGCACTGTACTATGTGGAAATAGTACTATTATGTGAAACTATTCATAAACTGTAAACATGTGTCGGTAGGCAACAGGATAAATACTTCCGGCTCCTCGGGCTGGTGCGAATATTTCAATGTCCGTATGTGCCAAACCGTTGGTTTGTGACACACCTTTACGCGTCTCTCGCTCGCTGCGCTCGCACGAAAGCTATAGCCTAACCTAAAACCAATCGATCTTCCGTTCATTATTCGATATGCTGGTGACATATTTCAAATTTGCGAACGTGTCGGATCGGTTGTGAGGGTGGACTAGATTTTTACGAGCGAGCGGAGCGAGCGAGCAACGGTCACAAATTCCAAGCTATACATATACCATATATAGCCTTGCATATATTTCGTGCTAGTACCTAATTTTGTCAGCCATTTCGGACATCACATTGCACTGTACTATGAGGAAACGGTACTAATTTTGTGAAACCATTGGTAAACCGTAAACAGTTGTCAGAAGGCAATGAAAATAAAGACTTCCGGCTCCTCGGGCTGGTGTGAATATTTCAATGTCCGTATGTGCCAAACCGTTGGTTTGTGACACACCTTTACGCGTCTCTCGCTCGCTGCGCTCGCACGAAAGCTATAGCCTAACCTAAAACCAATCCATCTTCCGTTCATTATTCGATATGGTGGCGACATATTTCAAATTTCCGAACGTGTCGGATCGGTTGTGAGGTTGGACTAGATTTTTACGAGCGAGCGGAGCGAGCGAGCAACGGTCACAATTTCCAAGCTATACATATACCATATATTGCCTTGCATATATTTCGTGCTAGTACCTAATTTTGTCAACCATTTCGGACATCACATTGCACTGCACTATGTGGAAATAGTACTATTTTATGTGAAGCTATTCAGAAACTGTATACATGTGTCGGTAGGCAATAGGATAAATACTTCCGGCTACTCGGGCTGGTGCGATATTTCAATGTCCGTATGTGCCAAACCGTTCGTTTATGACACACTTTTACGCGTATCTCGCTCGCTGCGCTCGCTCGAAAACTATAGCCTAACCTAAAACCAATCCATATTGCGTTGAGTATTTCATATGATGGCGACCTATTTCAAATTTGCGAACGTGTCCGATCGGTTGTGAGGTTGGACTAGATTTTTACGAGCGAGCGGAGCGAGCGAGCAACGGTCACAATTTCCAAGCTATACATATACCATATATTGCCTTGCATATATTTCGTGCTAGTACCTAACTTTGTCAGCCATTTCGGACATCACATTGCACTGTACTATGTGGAAATAGTACTATTTATGTGAAACTATTCATAAACTGTAAACATGTGTCGGTAGGCAACAGGATAAATACTTCCGGCTCCTCGGGCTGGTGGGAATATTTCAATGTCCGTATGTGCCAAACCGTTGGTTTGTGACACACCTTTACGCGTCTCTCCGCTCGCTGCGCTCGCACGAAAGCTATAGCCTAACCTAAAACCAATCGATCTTCCGTTC
Organism: Bombus affinis; assembly: GCF_024516045.1. Classification (NCBI taxonomy): domain Eukaryota; kingdom Metazoa; phylum Arthropoda; class Insecta; order Hymenoptera; family Apidae; genus Bombus; species Bombus affinis. Next base: position 1,774 of record NW_026109512.1, on the reverse strand, counting down.
ATTATTCGATATGCTGGTGACATATTTCAAATTTGCGAACGTGTCGGATCGGTTGTGAGGGTGGACTAGATTTTTACGAGCGAGCGGAGCGAGCGAGCAACGGTCACAAATTCCAAGCTATACATATACCATATATAGCCTTGCATATATTTCGTGCTAGTACCTAATTTTGTCAGCCATTTCGGACATCACATTGCACTGTACTATGAGGAAACGATACTAATTTTGTGAAACCATTGGTAAACCGTAAACAGTTGTCAGAAGGCAATGAAAATAAAGACTTCCGGCTCCTCGGGCTGGTGTGAATATTTCAATGTCCGTATGTGCCAAACCGTTGGTTTGTGACACACCTTTACGCGTCTCTCGCTCGCTGCGCTCGCACGAAAGCTATAGCCTAACCTAAAACCAATCCATCTTCCGTTCATTATTCGATATGGTGGCGACATATTTCAAATTTCCGAACGTGTCGGATCGGTTGTGAGGTTGGACTAGATTTTTACGAGCGAGCGGAGCGAGCGAGCAACGGTCACAATTTCCAAGCTATACATATACCATATATTGCCTTGCATATATTTCGTGCTAGTACCTAATTTTGTCATCCATTTTCGGACATCACATGGCACTGTACTATGTGGAAATGGTACTATTTATGTGAAACTATTCATAAACTGTAAACATGTGTCGGTAGGCAACAGGATAAATACTTCCGGCACCTCGGGCTGGTGCGAATATTTCAATGTCCGTATGTGCCAAACCGTTGGTTTGTGACACACCTTTACGCGTCACTCGCTCGCTGCGCTCGCACGAAAGCTATAGCCTAACCTAAAACCAATCCATATGGCGTTGAGTATTTCATATGATGGCGACATATTTGAAATTTGCGAACGTGTCCGATCGGTTGTGAGGTTGGACTAGATTTTTAGGAGCGAGCGGAGCGAGCGAGCAACGGTCACAAATTCCAAGCTATACATATACCATATATTGCCTTGCATATATTTCGTGCTAGTACCTAATTTTGTCAGCCATTTCGGACATCACATTGCACTGTACTATGAGGAAACGGTACTAATTTTGTGAAACTATTGGTAACCGTAAACATTTGTCAGAAGGCAATAGGATAAAGACTTCCGGCTCCTCGGGCTGGTGCGAATATTTCAATGTCCGTATGTGCCAAACCGTTGGTTTGTGACACACCTTTACGCGTCTCTCGCTCGCTGCGCTCGCACGAAAGCTATAGCCTAACCTAAAACCAATCCATCTTCCGTTCATTATTCGATATGGTGGCGACATATTTCAAATTTGCGAACGTGTCGGATCGGTTGTGAGGTTGGACTAGATTTTTACGAGCGAGCGGAGCGAGCTGAGCAACGAGTCACAATTTCCAAGCTATACATATACCTATATTGCCTTGCATTTGTTTCAGTGTTAGTACCTAATTTTGCTCAGCCATTTCGGACATCACATTGCACTGTACTATGTGGAAATAGGTACTAATTTTGTGAAACTATTCATAAACGGTAAACAGTTGTCAGTAGGCAATAGGATAAAGACTTCCGGCTCCTCGGGCTGGTGCGAATAATTCAATGTCCGTATGTGCCAAACCGTTGGTTTGTGACACACCTTTACGCGTCTCCTCGCTTGCTGCGCTCGCTCGAAAAGCTATTGCCCTAACCTAAAACCAATCCATCTTGCGTTCATTATTCGATATGGTGGCGACTTATTTGCAAATTTGCGAACGTGTCCGCACCGGTTGCTAGAGGTTGGACTAGATTTT
>NW_026109511.1:0-32854 GCF_024516045.1 Bombus affinis | reverse complement strand
CTACATAACGTTATACGTTGTAACGGTGTACTACATAACGTTATACGTTATATCGTAACAGTATACAACGTTATACGTTATATCGTAATAGTATATAACGTTATACGTTATATCGTAATAGTATATAACGCTATACGTTGTAACGGTATACTACATAACGTTATACGTTATATCGTAATGCTATATAACGTTATACGTTATTTTGTAATAGTATATAACGTTATACGTTATTTTGTAATAGTATATAACGTTATACGTTATTTTGTAATAGTATATAACGTTTTACGTTATTTTGTAATAGTATATAAAGTTATACGTTATATCGTAATGGTGTATAACGTTATACGTTATATCGTTATAGTATATAGCGTTATACGTTGTAACGGTGTACTACATAACGTTATACGTTATATCGTAATACTATACAACGTTATACGTTATATCCTAATGGTATATAACGTTATACGTTATATCGTTATAGTATATAACGTTTTACGTTATATCGTTATGGTATATAACGTTATACGTTATATCGTTATAGTATATAACGTTTATACGTTGTAGCGGTGTACTACATAACGTTATACGTTGTAACGGTGTACTACATAACGTTATACGTTATATCGTAATAGTATACAACGTTATTCGTTATATCGTAATAGTATATAACGTTATACGTTATATCGTAATAGTATATAACGCTATACGTTGTAACGGTATACTATATAATGTTATACGTTATTTCGTAATGCTATATAACGTTATACGTTATTTTGTAATATTATATAACGTTATACGTTATTTGGTAATAGTATATAACGTTATACGTTATTTTGTAATAGTATATAACGTTTTACGTTATTTTGTAATAGTATATAAAGTTATACGTTATATCGTAATGGTGTATAACGTTATACGTTATATCGTTATAGTATATAGCGTTATACGTTGTAACGGTGTACTACATAACGTTATACGTTATATCGTAATACTATACAACGTTATACGTTATATCCTAATGGTATATAACGTTATACGTTATATCGTTATAGTATATAACGTTTTACGTTATATCGTTATGGTATATAACGTTATACGTTATATCGTTATAGTATATAACGTTATACGTTGTAGCGGTGTACTACATAACGTTATACGTTGTAACGGTATACTACATAACGTTATACGTTATATCGTAATGGTATATAACGTTATACGTTATATCGTAATACTATACAACGTTATACGTTATACCCGTAATGGTATATAACGTTATACGTTATATCGTTATAGAATATAACGTTATACGTTATATCGTTATAGTATATAACGTTATACGTTGTAACGGTGTACTACATAACGTTATACGTTATATCGTAATACTATACAACGTTATACGTTATATCCTAATGGTATATAACGTTATACGTTATGTCGTTATAGTATATAACGCTATACGTTATATCGTTAAGGTATATAACGTTATACGTTATATCGCTATAGTTTATAACGTTATACGTTATATCGTTAAGGTATATAACGTTATACGTTATTTTGTAATAGTATATAACGTTATACGTTATATCGTAATGGTATATAACGTTATACGTTATATCGTAATGGTATATAACGTTATACGTTATATCGTAATGGTATATAACGTTATACGTTATATCGTTATAGTATATAACGTTATACGTTGTAACGTTGTACTACATAACGTTATACGTTGTAACGGTGTACTACATAACGTTATAATTTATATCGTAATAGTATACAACGTTATTCGCTATATCGTAATAGTATATAACGCTATACGTTGTAACGGTATACTACATAACGTTATACGTTATATCGTAATGCTATATAACGTTATACGTTATTTTGTAATAGTATATAACGTTATACGTTATATCGTGATGGTATATAACGTTATACATTATATCGTTATAGTATATAGCGTTATACGTTGTAACGTTGTACTACATAACGTTATACGTTGTAACGGTGTACTACATAACGTTATACGTTATATCGTAACAGTATACAACGTTATACGTTATATCGTAATAGTATATAAACGTTATACGTTATATCGTAATAGTATATAACGCTATACGTTGTAACGGTATACTACATAACGTTATACGTTATTTCGTAATGCTATATAACGTTATACGTTATTTTGTAATATTATATAACGTTATACGTTATATCGTTATAGTATATAACGCTATACGTTATATCGTAATGCTATATAACGTTATACGTTATTTTGTAATAGTATATAACGTTATACGTTATTTTGTAATACTATATAACGTTATACGTTATATCGCTATAGTTTATAACGTTATACGTCATATCGTTAAGGTATATAACGTTATACGTTATTTTGTAATAGTATATAACGTTATACGTTATTTTGTAATACTATGTAACGTTATACGTTATATCGTAATAGTATATAACGTTATACGTCATATCGTTAAGGTATATAACGTTATACGTTATTTTGTAATAGTATATAACGTTATACGTTATATCGTAATGGTATATAACGTTATACGTTATATCGTAATGGTATATAACGTTATACGCTATATCGTCATAGTATATAACGTTATACGTTGTAACGTTGTTCTACATAACGTTATACGTTCTAACGCTGTACTAAATAACGTTATACGTTATATCGTAACACTATACAACGTTATACGTTATATCGTAATGGTATAGAACGTTATACGTTATATCGTAATGCTATATAACGTTATACGTTATTTTGTAATAGTATATAACGTTATACGTTATTTTGTAATACTATATAACGTTATACGTTATATCGCTATAGTTTATAACGTTATTCGTTATATCGTTATAATATATAACGTTATACGTTATATCGTTAAGGTATATAATGTTATACGTTATTTTGTAATAGTATATAACGTTATACGTTATATCGTTATAGTATATAACGTTATAGGTTATATCGTTATAGTATATAACGTTATACGATGTAACGTTGTTCTACATAACGTTATACGTTGTAACGGTGTACTACATAACGTTATACGTTATATCGTAATGGTATAGAACGTTATACGTTATTTTGTAATAGTATATAACGTTATACGTTATATCGTAATAGTATATATCGCTATACGTTGTAACGGTATACTACATAACGTTATACGTTATATCGTAATGCTATATAACGTTATACGTTATTTTGTATTATTATATAACGTTATACGTTATTCTGTAATAGTATATAACGTTACACGTTATATCGTAATGGTATATAACGTTATACGTTATATCGTTATAGTATATAACGTTATACGTTGTAACGTTGTTCTACATAACGTTATACGTTGTAACGGTGTACTACATAACCTTATACGTTATATCGTAATACTATACAACGTCATACGTTATATCGTAATGGTATATAACGTTATACGTTATATCGTTATAGTATATAACGTTATACGTTGTAACGTTGTTCTACATAACGTTATACGTTATATCGTAATACTATACAACCTTATACGTTATACCGTAATGGTAATAGAACGTTATACGTTATTTTGTAATAGTATATAACGTTATACGTTATATCGTAATGGTATATAACGTTATACGTTATATCGTAATGGTATATAACGTTATACGTTATATCGTTATAGTATATAACGTTATACGTTGTAACGTTGTTCTACATAACGTTATACGTTGTAACGGTGTACTACATAACCTTATACGTTATATCGTAATACTATACAACGTCATACGTTATATCGTAATGGTATATAACGTTATACGTTATATCGTTATAGTATATAACGTTATACGTTGTAACGTTGTTCTACATGACGTTATACGTTGTAAAGGTGTACTACATAACCTTATACGTTATATCGTAATGGCTATACAACGTTATACGTTATATCGTTATAGTATATAACGTTATACGTTGTAATGGTGTACTACATAACGTTATATGTTGTAACGTAGTAGAATACAACGTTATACGTTATATCGTAATGCTATATAACGTTATACGTTATTTTGTAATACTATATAACGTTATACGTTATTTTGTAATAGTATATAACGTTATACGTTATATCGTTAAGGAATATAACGTTATACGTTATTTTGTAATAGTATATAACGTTATACGTTATTTTGTAATAGTATATAACGTTATACGTTATTTTGTAATAGTATATAACGTTATACGTTATTTTGTAATAGTATATAACGTTATACGTTATATCGTAATGGTATATAACGTTATACGTTTATATCGTAATGGTATATAACGTTATACGTTATATCGTAATGGTATATAACGTTATACGTTATATCGTTATAGTATATAACGTTATACGTTATATCGTTATAGTATATAACGTTATACGTTGTAACGTTGTTCTACATAACGTTATACGTTGTAACGGTGTACTACATAACGTTATACGTTATATCGTAATGGTATAGAACGTTATACGTTATTTTGTAATAGTATATAACGTTATACGTCATATCGTAATAGTATATATCGCTATACGTTGTAACGGTATACTACATAACGTTATACGTTATATCGTAATGCTATATAACGTTATACGTTATTTTGTATTATTATATAACGTTATACGTTATTTTGTAATAGTATATAACGTTACACGTTATATCGTAATGGTATATAATGTTATACGTTATATCGTTATAGTATACAACGTTATACGTTGTAACGTTGTACTACATAACGTTATACGTTGTAACGGTGTACTACATAACGTTATACGTTATATCGTAATACTATACAACGTTATACGTTATATCCTAATGGTATATAACGTTATACGTTATATCGTTATAGTATATAACGTTATACGTTATATCGTTAAGGTATATAACGTTATACGTTATTTTGTAATAGTATATAACGTTATACGTTATTTTGTTATACTGTATAACGTTATACGTTATATCGCTATAGTTTATAACGTTATACGTTATATCGTTATAGTATATAACGTTATACGTTATATCGTTAAGGTATATAACGTTAAACGTTATATTGTAATAGTATATAACGTTATACGTTATATCGTAATGGTATATAACGTTATACGTTATATCGTAATGGTATATAACGTTATACGTTATATCGTAATGGTATATAACGTTATACGTTATATCGTAATGGTATATAACGTTATACGTTATATCGTTATAGTATATAACGTTATACGTTGTAACGTTGTACTACATAACGTTATACGTTGTAACGGTGTACTACATAACGTTATAATTTATATCGTAATAGTATACAACGTTATTCGCTATATCGTAATAGTATATAACGCTATACGTTGTAACGGTATACTACATAACGTTATACGGTATATCGTAATGCTATATAACGTTATACGTTATTTTGTAATAGTATATAACGTTATACGTTATATCGTAATGGTATATAACATTATACATTATATCGTTATAGTATATAGCGTTATACGTTGTAACGTTGTACTACATAACGTTATACGTTGTAACGGTGTACTACATAACGTTATACGTTATATCGTAATACTATACAACGTTATACGTTATATCCTAATGGTATATAACGTTATACGTTATATCGTTATAGTATATAACGTTATACGTTATATCGTTATGGTATATAACGTTATACGTTATATCGTTATAGTATATAACGTTATACGTTGTAGCGGTGTACTACATAACGTTATACGTTGTATCGGTGTACTACATAACGTTATACGTTATATCGTAACAGTATACAACGTTATTCGTTATATCGTAATAGTATATAACGTTATACGTTATATCGTGATAGTATATAACGCTATACGTTGTAACGGTATACTACATAACGTTATACGTTATTTCGTAATGCTATATAACGTTATACGTTATTTTGTAATATTATATAACGTTATACGTTATTTGGTAATAGTATATAACGTTACACGTTATATCGTAATGGTATATAGCGTTATACGTTATATCGTTATAGTATATAACGTTATACGTTGTAACGGTGCACTACATAACGTTATTCGTTATATGATAATGGTATACAACGTTATACGTTATATCGTAATGCTATATAACGTTATACGTTATTTTGTAATAGTATATAACGTTATACGTTATTTTGTAATAGTATATTACGTTATACGTTATTTTGTAATAGTATATTACGTTATACGTTATATCGTTATAGTATATAACGTTATACGTTATATCGTTATAGTATATAACGCTATACGTTATGTCGTTAAGGAATATAACGTTATACGTTATTTTGTAATAGTATATAACGTTATACGTTATTTTGTAATACTATGTAACGTTATACGTTATAATGTAATAGTATATAACGTTATACGTTATATCGTTAAGGTATATAACGTTATACGTTATTTTGTAATAGTATATAACGTTATACGTTATATCGTAATGGTATATAACGTTATACGTTATATCGTAATGGTATATAACGTTATACGCTATATCGTTATAGTATATAACGTTATACGTTGTAACGTTGTTCTACATAACGTTATACGTTCGAACGCTGTACTAAATAACGTTATACGTTATATCGTAATACTATACAACGTTATACGTTATATCGTAATGGTATAGAACGTTATACGTTATATCGTAATGCTATATAACGTTATACGTTATTTTGTAATAGTATATAACGTTATACGTTATTTTGTAATACTATATAACGTTATACGTTATATCGCTATAGTTTATAACGTTATACGTTATATCGTTATAATATATAACGTTATACGTTATATCGTTAAGGTATATAACGTTATACGTTATTTTGTAATAGTATATAACGTTATACGTTATATCGTAATGGTATATAACGTTATACTATATATCGTTATAGTATATAGCGTTATACGTTGTAACGTTGTACTACATAACGTTATACGTTGTAACGGTGTACTACATAACGTTATAAGTTATATCGTAATAGTATACAACGTTATTCGCTACATCGTAATAGTATATAACGCTATACGTTGTAACGGTATACTACATAACGTTATACGTTATATCGTAATGCTATATAACGTTATACGTTATTTTGTAAGAGTATATAACGTTATACGTTATATCGTAATGGTATATAACGTTATACATTATATCGTTATAGTATATAGCGTTATACGTTGTAACGTTGTACTACATAACGTTATACGTTGTAACGGTGTACTACATAACGTTATAAGTTATATCGTAATAGTATACAACGTTATTCGCTATTTCGTAATAGTATATAACGCTATACGTTGTAACGTTGTACTACATAACGTTATACGTTGTAACGGTGTACTACATAACGTTATAAGTTATATCGTAATAGTATACAACGTTATTCGCTATATCGTAATAGTATATAACGCTATACGTTGTAGCGGTATACTACATAACGTTATACGTTATATCGTAATGCTATATAACGTTATACGTTATTTTGTAATAGTATATAACGTTATACGCTATATCGTTATAGTATATAACGTTATACGTTATTTTGTAATATTATATAACGTTATACCTTATTTTGTAATAGTATATAACGTTATACGTTATATCGTAATGCTATATAACGTTATACGTTATTTTGTAATAGTATATAACGTTATACGTTATTTTGTAATAGTATATAACGTTATACGTTATTTTGTAAAAGTATATAACGTTTTACGTTATTTTGTAATAGTATATAACGTTATACGTTATATCGTAATGGTATATAACGTTATACGTTATATCGTTATAGTATATAACGTTATACGTTGTAGCGGTGTACTACATAACGTTATACGTTGTAACGGTGTACTACATAACGTTATACGTTATATCGTAATAGTATACAACGTTATTCGTTATATCGTAATAGTATATAACGTTATACGTTATATCGTAATAGTATATAACGCTATACGTTGTAACGGTATACTATATAATGTTATACGTTATTTCGTAATGCTATATAACGTTATACGTTATTTTGTAATATTATATAACGTTATACGTTATTTGGTAATAGTATATAACGTTATACGTTATTTTGTAATAGTATATAACGTTATACGTTATATCGAAATGGTATATAACGTTATACGTTATATCGTAATGGTATATAACGTTATACGTTATATCGTAATGGTATATAACGTTATACGTTATATCGTAATACTATACAACGTTATACGTTATACCGTAATGGTATATAACGTTATACGTTATTTTGTAATAGTATATAACGTTATACGTTATTTTGTAATACTATATAACGTTATACGTTATATCGCTATAGTTTATAACGTTATACGTTATATCGTTATAGTATATAACGTTATACGTTATATCGTTAAGGTATATAACGTTATACGTTATTTTGTAATAGTATATAACGTTATACGTTATATCGTAATGGTATATAGCGTTATACGTTATATCGTAATGGTATATAACGTTATACCTTATATCGTTATAGTATATAACGTTATACGTTGTAACGGTGTACTACATAACGTTATACGTTATATCGTAATACTATACAACGTTATACGTTATATCGTTATAGTATATAACGTTATACGTTATATCGTTAAGGTATATAACGTTATACGTTATTTTGTAATAGTATATAACGTTATACGTTATTTTGTAATAATATAACGTTATACGTTATTTTGTAATACTATATAACGTTATACGTTATATCGCTATAGTTTATAACGTTATACGTTATATCGTTATAGTATATAACGTTATACGTTATATCGTTAAGGTATATAACGTTATACGTTATTTTGTAATAGTATATAACGTTATACGTTATATCGTAATGGTATATAACGTTATACGTTATATCTTAATGGTATATAACGTTATACGTTATATCGTAATGGTATATAACGTTATACGTTATATCGTTATAGTATATAACGTTATACGTTGTAACGGTGTACTACATAACGTTATAATTTATATCGTAATAGTATACAACGTTATTCGCTATATCGTAATAGTATATAACGCTATACGTTGTAACGGTATTATACATAACGTTATACGTTATATCGTAATGCTATATAACGTTATACGTTATTTTGTAATAGTATATAACGTTATACGTTATATCGTAATGGTATATAACGTTATACATTATATCGTTATAGTATATAGCGTTATACGTTGTAACGTTGTACTACATAACGTTATACGTTGTAACGGTGTACTACATAACGTTATACGCTATATCGTAATACTATACAACGTTATACGTTATATCCTAATGGTATATAACGTTATACGTTATATCGTTATAGTATATAACGTTATACGTTATATCGTTATGGTATATAACGTTATACGTTATATCGTTATAGTATATAACGTTATACGTTATATCGTTATGGTATATAACGTTATACGTTATATCGTTATAGTATATAACGTTATACGTTGTACCGGTGTACTACATAACGTTATACGTTGTAACGGTGTACTACATAACGTTATACGCTATATCGTAACAGTATACAACGTTATTCGTTATATCGTAATAGTATATAACGTTATACGTTATATCGTAATAGTATATAACGCTATACGTTGTAACGGTATACTACATAACGTTATACGTTATTTCGTAATGCTATATAACGTTATACGTTATTTTGTAATATTATATAACGTTATACGTTATTTGGTAGTAGTATATAACGTTACACGTTATATCGTAATGGTATATAACGTTATACGTTATATCGTTATAGTATATAACGTTATACGTTGTAACGTTTTACTACATAACGTTATACGTTGTAACGGTGCACTACATAACGTTATACGTTATATCGTAATGGTATAGAACGTTATACGTTATTTCGCAATAGTATATAACGTTATACGTTATATCGTAATATTATATATCGCTATACGTTGTAACGGTATACTACATAACGTTATACGTTATATCGTTAAGGAATATAACGTTATACGTTATTTTGTAATAGTATATAACGTTATACGTTATTTTGTAATAGTATATAACGTTATACGTTATATCGTAATGGTATATAACGTTATACGTTATATCGTAATGGTATATAACGTTATACGTTATATCGTAATGGTATATAACGTTATACGTTATATCGTTATAGTATATAACGTTATACGTTGTAACGTTGTTCTACATAACGTTATACGTTGTAACGGTGTACTACATAACGTTATACGTTATATCGTAATGGTATAGAACGTTATACGTTATTTCGTAATAGTATATAACGTTATACGTTATATCGTAATAGTATATATCGCTATACGTTGTAACGGTATACTACATAACGTTATACGTTATATCGTTAAGGAATATAACGTTATACGTTATTTTGTAATAGTATATAACGTTATACGTTATTTTGTAATACTATATAACGTTATACGTTATATCGCTATAGTTTATAACGTTATACGTTATATCGTTATAGTATATAACGTTATACGTTATATCGTTAAGGTATAAAACGTTATACGTTATTTTGTAATAGTATATAACGTTATACGTTATATCGTTATAGTATATAACGTTATACGTTATATCGTTATAGTATATAACGTTATACGTTATATCGTTAAGGAATATAACGTTATACGTTATTTTGTAATAGTATATAACGTTATACGTTATTTTGTAATACTATATAACGTTATACGTTATATCGTAATGGTATATAACGTTATACGTTATATCGTTATAGTATATAACGTTATACGTTGTAACGTTGTACTACATAACGTTATACGTTGTAACGGTGTACTACATAACGTTATACGTTATATCGTAATACTATACATCCTTATACGTTATACCGTAATGGTATAGAACGTTATACGTTATTTTGTAATAGTATATAACGTTATACGTTATATCGTTATAGTATATAACGTTATACGTTATATCGTTAAGGAATATAACGTTATACGTTATTTTGTAATAGTATATAACGTTATACGTTATTTTGTAATACTATATAACGTTATACGTTATATCGCGATAGTTTATAACGTTATACGTTATATCGTTATAGTATATAACGTTATACGTTATATCGTTAAGGTATAAAACGTTATACGTTATTTTGTAATAGTATATAACGTTATACGTTATATCGTAATGGTATATAACGTTATACGTTATTTTGTATTATTATATAACGTTATACGTTATTCTGTAATAGTATATAACGTTACACGTTATATCGTAATGGTATATAACGTTATACGTTATATCGTTATAGTATATAACGTTATACGTTGTAACGTTGTACTACATAACGTTATACGTTGTAACGGTGTACTACATAACGTTATACGTTATATCGTAATACTATACAACCTTATACGTTATACCGTAATGGTATAGAACGTTATACGTTATTTTGTAATAGTATATAACGTTATACGTTATATCGTAATGGTATATAACGTTATGCGTTATATCGTAATGGTATATAACGTTATACGTTATATCGTTATAGTATATAACGTTATACGTTGTAACGTTGTTCTACATAACGTTATACGTTGTAACGGTGTACTACATAACCTTATACGTTATATCGTAATACTATACAACGTCATACGTTATATCGTAATGGTATATAACGTTATATGTTATATCGTTATAGTATATAACGTTATATGTTATATCGTTATAGTATATAACGTTATACGTTGTAACGATGTTCTACATAACGTTATACGTTGTAAAGGTGTACTACATAACCTTATACGTTATATCGTAATACTATACAACGTTATACGTTATATCGTTATAGTATATAACGTTTTACGTTGTAATGGTGTACTACATAACGTTATATGTTGTAACGTAATAGAATACAACGTTATACGTTATATCGTAATGGTATATAACGTTATACGTTATATCGTTATTGTATATAACGCTATACGTTATATCGTTTAGGAATATAACGTTATACGTTATTTTGTAATAGTATATAACGTTATACGTTATATCGTAATAGTATATAACGTTATACGTTATATCGTTATAGTATATAACGTTATACGCTATATCGTTATAGTATATAACGTTATACGTTGTAACGTTGTTCTACATAACGTTATACGTTCTAACGGTGTACTACATAACGTTATACGTTATATCGTAATACTATACAACGTTATACGTTATATCGTAATGGTATAGAACGTTATACGTTATATCGTAATGCTATATAAAGTTATACGTTATTTCGTAATATTATATAACGTTATACGTTAGTTGGTAATAGTATATAACGTTACACGTTATATCGTAATGGTATATAACGTTATGCGTTATATCGTTATAGTATATAACGTTATACGTTGTAACGTTGTACTACATAACGTTATACGTTGTAACGGTGTACTACATAACGTTATACGTTATGTCGCAATACTATACAACGTTATACGTTATATCGTAATAGTATATAACGTTATACGTTATATCGTTAAGGTATATAACGTTATACGTTATTTTGTAATAGTACATAACGTTATACGTTATATCCTAATGGTATATAACGTTATACGTTATATCGTAATGGTATAGAACGTTATACGTTATATCGTAATGCTATATAACGTTATTCGTTATTTCGTAATATTATATAACGTTATACGTTAGTTGGTAATAGTATATAACGTTACACGTTATATCGTAATGCTATATAACGTTATACGTTATTTCGTAATATTATATAACGTTATACGTTAGTTGGTAATAGTATATAACGTTACACGTTATATCGTAATGGTATATAACGTTATACGTTATATCGTAATGGTATATAACGTTATACGTTATATCGTAATGGTATATAACGTTATACGTTATATCGTAATGGTATATAACGTTATACGTTATATCGTTATAGTATATAACGATATACGTTGTAACGTTGCTCTACATAACGTTATACGTTGTAACGGTGTACTACATAACGTTATACGTTATATGATAATGGTATACAACGTTATACGTTATATCGTAATGCTATATAACGTTATACGTTATTTTGTAATAGTATATAACGTTATACGTTATTTTGTAATAGTATATAACGTTATACGTTATTTTGTAATACTATATAACGTTATACGTTATATCGCGATAGTTTATAACGTTATACGTTATATCGTTATAGTATATAACGTTATACGTTATATCGTTAAGGTATAAAACGTTATACGTTATTTTGTAATAGTATATAACGTTATACGTTGTAACGTTGTACTACATAACGTTATACGTTGTAACGGTGTACTACATAACCTTATACGTTATATCGTAATACTATACAACGTTATACGTTATATCGTAATGCTATATAACGTTATACGTTATATCGTAATGGTATATAACGTTATACGTTATAACGTTATAGTATATCACGTTATACGTTGTAACGGTGTACTACAGAACGTTATACGTTATATGATAATGGTATACAACGTTATACGTTATATCGTAATGCTATACAACGTTATACGTTATAACGTTATAGTATATAACGTTATACGTTATATCGTTAAGGTATATAACGTTATACGTTATTTTGTAATAGTATATAACGTTATACGTTATTTTGTAATAGTATATAACGTTTTACGTTATTTTGTAATAGTATATAACGTTATACGTTATATCGTAATGGTATATAACGTTATACGTTATATCGTTATAGTATATAACGTTATACGTTATATCGCAATGGTATATAACGTTATACGTTATATCGTTAAGGTATATAACGTTATACGTTATATCGTTATAGTATATGACGTTATACGTTATATCGCTATAGTATATAACGTTATACGTTATATCGTTATAGTATATAACGTTATACGTTATATCGTTAAGGTATATAACGTTATACGTTATTTTGTAACAGTATATAACGTTATACGTTATATCGTAATGGTATA
The DNA here is from genome assembly GCF_024516045.1 of Bombus affinis. NCBI lineage: Eukaryota > Metazoa > Arthropoda > Insecta > Hymenoptera > Apidae > Bombus > Bombus affinis. The sequence goes on along the minus strand of NW_026109511.1, from coordinate 18,745 downwards.
TAACGTTATACGTTATATCGTAATGGTATATGACGTTATACGTTATATCGCTATAGTATATAACGTTATACGTTATATCGTTATAGTATATAACGTTATACGTTATATCGTAATGGTATATGACGTTATACGTTATATCGTTATAGTATATAACGTTATACGTTATATCGTTAAGGTATATAACGTTATACGTTATTTTGTAATAGTATATAACGTTATACGTTATATCGTAATGGTATATAACGTTATACGTTATATCGTTATAGTATATAACGTTATACGTTGTAACGTTGTACTACATAACGTTATACGTTGTAACGGTGTACTACATAACCTTATACGTTATATCGTAATACTATACAACGTTATACGTTATATCGTAATGCTATATAACGTTATACGTTATATCGTAATGGTATATAACGTTATACGTTATAACGTTATAGTATATAACGTTATACGTTGTAACGGTGTACTACAGAACGTTATACGTTATATGATAATGGTATACAACGTTATACGTTATATCGTTAAGGTATATAACGTTATACGTTATATCGTAATGCTATATAACGTTATACGTTATTTTGTAATATTATATAACGTTATACGTTAGTTGGTAATAGTATATAACGTTACACGTTATATCGTAATGGTATATAACGTTATGCGTTATATCGTTATAGTATATAACGTTATACGTTGTAACGTTGTACTACATAACGTTATACGTTGTAACGGTGTACTACATAACGTTATACGTTATATCGTAATACTATACAACGTTATACGTTATACCGTAAGGGTATAGAACGTTATACGTAATTTTGTAATAGTATATAACGTTATGCGTTATATCGTTATAGTATATAACGTTATACGTTGTAACGTTGTACTACATAACGTTATACGTTATATCGTAATGCTATACAACGTTATACGTTATACCGTAATGGTATAGAACGTTATACGTTATATCGTTAAGGTATATAACGTTATACGTTATATCGTTATAGTATATAACGTTATACGTTATATCGTTAAGGTATATAACGTTATACGTTATTTTGTAATAGTATATAACGTTATACGTTATTTTGTAATAGTATATAACGTCATACGTTATATCGTTATAGTATATAACGTTATACGTTATATCGTTATAGTATATAACGTTATACGTTATATCGTTAAGGAATATAACGTTATACGTTATTTTGTAATAGTATATAACGTTATACGTTATATCGTAATGGTATATAACGTTATACGTTATATCCTAATGGTATATAACGTTATACGTTATAACGTTATAGTATATAACGTTATACGTTGTAACGGTGTACTACAGAACGTTATACGTTATATGATAATGGTATACAACGTTATACGTTATATCGTTAAGGTATATAACGTTATACGTTATTTTGTAATAGTATATAACGTTATACGTTATATCGCAATGGTATGTAACGTTATACGTTATATCGTTAAGGTATATAACGTTATACGTTATATCGTTATAGTATATGACGTTATACGTTATATCGCTATAGTATATAACGTTATACGTTATATCGTTATAGTATATAACGTTATACGTTATATCCTTAAGGTATATAACGTTATACGTTATTTTGTAATAGTATATAACGTTATACGTTATATCGTAATGGTATATAACGTTATACGTTATATCGTAATGGTATATGACGTTATACGTTATATCGTTATAGTATATAACGTTATACGTTATATCGTTAAGGTATATAACGTTATACGTTATTTTGTAATAGTATATAACGTTATACGTTATATCGTAATGGTATATAACGTTATACGTTATATCGTTATAGTATATAACGTTATACGTTGTAACGTTGTACTACATAACGTTATACGTTGTAACGGTGTACTACATAACCTTATACGTTATATCGTAATACTATACAACGTTATACGTTATATCGTAATGCTATATAACGTTATACGTTATATCGTAATGGTATATAACGTTATACGTTATAACGTTATAGTATATAACGTTATACGTTGTAACGGTGTACTACAGAACGTTATACGTTATATGATAATGGTATACAACGTTATACGTTATATCGTAATGCTATATAACGTTATACGTTATATCGTTATAGTATATAACGTTATACGTTATATCGTTAAGGTATATAACGTTATACGTTATTTTGTAATAGTATATAACGTTATACGTTATTTTGTAATAGTATATAACGTTATACGTTATTTTGTAATAGTATATAACGTTTTACGTTATTTTGTAATAGTATATAACGTTATACGTTATATCGTAATGGTATATAACGTTATACGTTATATCGTTATAGTATATAACGTTATACGTTATATCGTTATAGTATATAACGTTATACGTTGTAACGTTGTTCTACATAAAGTTATACGTTGTAACGGTGTACTACATAACGTTATACGTTATATCGTAATGCTATATAACGTTATACGTTATTTTGTAATATTATATAACGTTATACGTTAGTTGGTAATAGTATATAACGTTGCACGTTATATCGTAATGGTATATAACGTTATGCGTTATATCGTCATAGTATATAACGTTATACGTTGTAACGTTGTACTACATAACGTTATACGTTGTAACGGTGTACTACATAACGTTATACGTTATATCGTAATACTATACAACGTTATACGTTATACCGTAAGGGTATAGAACGTTATACGTAATTTTGTAATAGTATATAACGTTATGCGTTATATCGTTATAGTATATAACGTTATACGTTGTAACGTTGTCCTACATAACGTTATACGTTATATCGTAATGCTATACAACGTTATACGTTATACCGTAATGGTATAGAACGTTATACGTAATTTTGTAATAGTATATAACGTTATACGTTATTTTGTAATAGTATATAACGTCATACGTTATATCGTTATAGTATATAACGTTATACGTTATATCGTTATAGTATATAACGTTATACGTTATATCGTTAAGGAATATAACGTTATACGTTATTTTGTAATAGTATATAACGTTATACGTTATATCGTAATGGTATATAACGTTATACGTTATATCGTAATAGTATATAACGTTATACGTTATATCGTAATGGTATATAACGTTATACGTTATATCGTTATAGTATATAACGTTATACGTTATATCGTTATAGTATATAACGTTATACGTTGTAACGTTGTTCTACATAAAGTTATACGTTGTAACGGTGTACTACATAACGTTATACGTTATATCGTAATGCTATATAACGTTATACGTTATTTTGTAATAGTATATAACGTTATACGTTATATCGTAATGGTATATAACGTTATACGTTATATCGTTATAGTATATAACGTTATACGTTATATCGTTATAGTATATAACGTTATACGTTGTAACGTTGTTCTACATAAAGTTATACGTTGTAACGGTGTACTACATAACGTTATACGTTATATCGTAATGCTGTATAACGTTATACGTTATTTTGTAATATTATATAACGTTATACGTTAGTTGGAAATAGTATATAACGTTACACGTTATATCGTAATGGTATATAACGTTATGCGTTATATCGTTATAGTATATAACGTTATACGTTGTAACGTTGTACTACATAACGTTATACGTTGTAACGGTGTACTACATAACGTTATACGTTATATCGTAATACTATACAACGTTATACGTTATATCGTAATGCTATATAACGTTATACGTTATATCGTAATGGTATATAACGTTATACGTTATAACGTTATAGTATATAACGTTATACGTTGTAACGGTGTACTACAGAACGTTATACGTTATATGATAATGGTATACAACGTTATACGTTATATCGTAATGCTATATAACGTTATACGTTATATCGTTATAGTATATAACGTTATACGTTATATCGTTAAGGTATATAACGTTATACGTTATTTTGTAATAGTATATAACGTTATACGTTATTTTGTAATAGTATATAACGTTATACGTTATTTTGTAATAGTATATAACGTTTTACGTTATTTTGTAATAGTATATAACGTTATACGTTATATCGTAATGGTATATAACGTTATACGTTATATCGTTATAGTATATAACGTTATACGTTATATCGTTATAGTATATAACTTTATACGTTGTAACGTTGTTCTACATAAAGTTATACGTTGTAACGGTGTACTACATAACGTTATACGTTATATCGTAATGCTATATAACGTTATACGTTATTTTGTAATATTATATAACGTTATACGTTAGATGGTAATAGTATATAACGTTACACGTTATATCGTAATGGTATATAACGTTATGCGTTATATCGTTATAGTATATAACGTTATACGTTGTAACGTTGTACTACATAACGTTATACGTTGTAACGGTGTACTACATAACGTTATACGTTATATCGTAATACTATACAACGTTATACGTTATACCGTAAGGGTATAGAACGTTATACGTAATTTTGTAATAGTATATAACGTTATGCGTTATATCGTTATAGTATATAACGTTATACGTTGTAACGTTGTACTACATAACGTTATACGTTATATCGTAATGCTATACAACGTTATACGTTATACCGTAATGGTATAGAACGTTATACGTAATTTTGTAATAGTATATAACGTTATACGTTATTTTGTAATAGTATATAACGTCATACGTTATATCGTTATAGTATATAACGTTATACGTTATATCGTTATAGTATATAACGTTATACGTTATATCGTTAAGGAATATAACGTTATACGTTATTTTGTAATAGTATATAACGTTATACGTTATATCGTAATGGTATATAACGTTATACGTTATATCGTAATGGTATATAACGTTATGCGTTATATCGTAATGGTATATAACGTTATACGTTATATCGTTATAGTATATAACGTTATACGTTGTAACGGTGTACTACATAACGTTATACGTTATATGATAATGGTATACGACGTTATACGTTATATCGTAATGCTATATAACGTTATACGTTATTTTGTAATAGTATATAACGTTATACGTTATTTTGTAATACTATATAACGTTATACGTTATTTTGTAATAGTATATAACGTTATACGTTATATCGTTATAGTATATAACGTTATACGTTATATCGTTATAGTATATAACGTTATACGTTATATCGTTAAGGAATATAACGTTATACGTTAATTTGTAATAGTATATAACGTTATACGTTATTTTGTAATACTATATAACGTTATACGTTATATCGCTATAGTATATAACGTTATACGTTATATCGTTAAAGTATATAACGTTATACGTTATATCGTTAAGGTATATAACGTTATACGTTATTTTGTAATAGTATATAACGTTATACGTTATATCGTAATGGTATATAACGTTATACGTTATATCGTAATGGTATATAACGTTATACGTTATATCGTTATAGTATATAACGTTATACGTTGTAACGTTGTTCTACATAACGTTATACGTTGTAACGGTGTACTACATAACGTTATACGTTATATCGTAATGGTATAGAACGTTATACGTTATTTTGTAATAGTATATAACGTTATACGTTATATCGTAATAGTATATATCGCTATACGTTGTAACGGTATACTACATAACGTTATACGTTATATCGTAATGCTATATAACGTTATACGTTATTTTGTATTATTATATAACGTTATACGTTATTTTGTAATAGTATAAAACGTTACACGTTATATCGTAATGGTATATAACGTATAACGTTATATCGATATAGTATATAACGTTATACGTTGTAACGTTGTACTACATAACGTTATACGTTGTAACGGTGTACTACATAACGTTATACGTTATATCGTAATACTATACAACCTTATACGTTATACCGTAATGGTATAGAACGTTATACGTTATTTTGTAATAGTATATAACGTTATACGTTATATCGTTATAGTATATAACGTTATACGTTATATCGTCATAGTATATAACGTTATACGTTATATCGTTAAGGTATATAACGTTATACGTTATTTTGTAATAGTATATAACGTTATACGTTATATCGTAATAGTATATAACGTTATACGTTATATCGTTATAGTATATAACGTTATACGTTATATCGTTATAGTATATAACGTTATACGTTATATCGTTAAGGTATATAACGTTATACGTTATTTTGTAATAGTATATAACGTTATACGTTATATCGTAATGGTATATAACGTTATACGTTATATCGTAATGGTATATAACGTTATACGTTATATCGTCATGGTATATAACGTTATACGTTATATCGTAATACTATACAACCTTATACGTTATACCATAATGGTATAGAACGTTATACGTTATTTTGTAATAGTATATAACGTTATACGTTATATCGTTAAGGTATATAACGTTATACGTTATTTTGTAATAGTATATAACGTTATACGTTATATCGTTATAGTATATAACGTTATACGTTATATCGTTATAGTATATAACGTTATACGTTATATCGTTATAGTATATAACGTTATACGTTATATCGTTAAGGTATATAACGTTATACGTTATATCGTTATAGTATATAACGTTATACGTTATATCGTTAAGGTATATAACGTTATACGTTATTTTGTAATAGTATATAACGTTATACGTTATATCGTAATAGTATATAACGTTATACGTTATATCGTTATAGTATATAACGTTATACGTTATATCGTCATGGTATATAACGTTATACGTTATTTCGTAATATTATATAACGTTATACGTTAGTTGGTAATAGTATATAACGTTACACGTTATATCGTAATGGTATATAACGTTATGCGTTATATCGTAATACTATACAACGTTATACGTTATACCGTAATGGTATAGAACGTTATACGTTATTTTGTAATAGTATATAACGTTATACGTTATATCGTAATGGTATATAACGTTATACGTTATATCGTAATGGTATATAACGTTATACGTTATATCGTCATGGTATATAACGTTATACGTTATATCGTAATACTATACAACCTTATACGTTATACCATAATGGTATAGAACGTTATACGTTATTTTGTAATAGTATATAACGTTATACGTTATATCGTAATGGTATATAACGTTATACGTTATATCGTAATGCTATATAACGTTATACGTTATTTCGTAATATTATATAACGTTATACGTTAGTTGGTAATAGTATATAACGTTACACGTTATATCGTAATGGTATATAACGTTATGCGTTATATCGTAATACTATACAACGTTATACGTTATACCGTAATGGTATAGAACGTTATACGTAATTTTGTAATAGTATATAACGTTATGCGTTATATCGTTATAGTATATAACGTTATACGTTATATCGTTAAGGTATATAACGTTATACGTTATTTTGTAATAGTATATAACGTTATGCGTTATATCGTTATAGTATATAACGTTATACGTTATATCGTTAAGGTATATAACGTTATACGTTATTTTGTAATAGTATATAACGTTATACGTTATATCGTAATGGTATATAACGTTATACGTTATATCGTAATGGTATATAACGTTATACGTTATATCGTAATGGTATATAACGTTATACGTTATATCGTAATGGTATATGACGTTATACGTTATATCGTTATAGTATATAACGTTATACGTTATATCGTTAAGGTATATAACGTTATACGTTATTTTGTAATAGTATATAACGTTATACGTTATATCGTTATAGTATATAACGTTATACGTTGTAACGTTGTACTACATAACGTTATACGTTGTAACGGTGTACTACATAACCTTATACGTTATATCGTAATACTATACAACGTTATACGTTATATCGTAATGCTATATAACGTTATACGTTATATCGTAATGGTATATAACGTTATACGTTATAACGTTATAGTATATAACGTTATACGTTGTAACGGTGTACTACAGAACGTTATACGTTATATGATAATGGTATACAACGTTATACGTTATATCGTAATGCTATATAACGTTATACGTTATTTTGTAATAGTATATAACGTTATACGTTATTTTGTAATAGTATATAACGTTATACGTTATTTTGTAATAGTATATAACGTTATACGTTATTTTGTAATAGTATATAACGTTTTACGTTATTTTGTAATAGTATATAACGTTATACGTTATATCGTAATGGTATATAACATTATACGTTATATCGTTATAGTATATAACGTTATACGTTATATCGTTATAGTATATAACGTTATACGTTGTAACGTTGTTCTACATAAAGTTATACGTTGTAACGGTGTACTACATAACGTTATACGTTATCTCGTAATGCTATATAACGTTATACGTTATTTTGTAATATTATATAACGTTATACGTTAGTTGGTAACAGTATATAACGTTACACGTTATATCGTAATGGTATATAACGTTATGCGTTATATCGTTATAGTATATAACGTTATACGTTGTAACGTTGTACTACATAACGTTATACGTTGTAACGGTTTACTACATAACGTTATACGTTATATCGTAATAATATACAACGTTATACGTTAAACCGTAATGGTATAGAACGTTATACGTAATTTTGTAATAGTATATAACGTTATGCGTTATATCGTTATAGTATATAACGTTATATGTTGTAACGTTGTACTACATAACGTTATACGTTATATCGTAATGCTATACAACGTTATACGTTATACCGTAATGGTATAGAACGTTATACGTAATTTTGTAATAGTATACAACGTTATACGTTATTGTGTAATAGTATATAATGTCATACGTTATATCGTTATAGTATATAACGTTATACGTTATTTTGTAATAGAATATAACGTTATACGTTATATCGTTATAGTATATAACGTTATACGTTATATCGTTATAGTATATAACGTTATACGTTATATCGTGAAGGAATATAACGTTATACGTTATTTTGTAATAGTATATAACGTTATACGTTATTTTGTAATACTATATAACGGTATACGTTATATCGCTATAGTATATAACGTTATACGTTATATCGTTATAGTATATAACGTTATACGTTATATCGTTAAGGTATATAACGTTATACGTTATATCGTTATAGTATATAACGTTATACGTTATATCGTTAAGGAATATAACGTTATACGTTATTTTGTAATAGTATATAACGTTATACGTTATTTTGTAATACTATATATCGTTATACGTTATATCGCTATAGTATATAACGTTGTACGTTATATCGTTATAGTATATAACGTTATACGTTATATCGTTAAGGTATATAACGTTATACGTTATTTTGTAATAGTATATAACGTTATACGTTATACCGTAATGGTATATAACGTTATACGTTATATCGTTAAGGTATATAACGTTATACGTTATATCGTTATAGTATATAACGTTATACGTTATATCGCTATAGTATATAACGTTATACGTTATATCGTTATAGTATATAACGTTATACGTTATATCGTTATAGTATATAACGTTATACGTTATTTTGTAATAGTATATAACGTTATACGTTATATCGTTATAGTATATAACGTTATACGTTATATCGCTATAGTATATAACGTTATACGTTATATCGTTAAGGTATATAACGTTATACGTTATATCGTTATAGTATATAACGTTATACGTTATTTTGTAATAGTATATAACGTTATACGTTATATCGTAATGGTATATAACGTTATACGTTATATCGTAATGGTATATGACGTTATACGTTATATCGTTATAGTATATAACGTTATACGTTATATCGTTAAGGTATATAACGTTATACGTTATATCGTAATGGTATATAACGTTATACGTTATATCGTTATAGTATATAACGTTATACGTTGTAACGTTGTACTACATAACGTTATACGTTGTAACGGTGTACTACATAACCTTATACGTTATATCGTAAAACTATACAACGTTATACGTTATATCGTAATGCTATATAACGTTATACGTTATATCGTAATGGTATATAACGTTATACGTTATAACGTTATAGTATATAACGTTATACGTTGTAACGGTGTACTACAGAACGTTATACGTTATATGATAATGGTATACAACGTTATACGTTATTTTGTAATAGTATATAACGTTATACGTTATTTTGTAATAGTATATAACGTTATACGTTATTTTGTAATAGTATATAACGTTATACGTTATTTTGTAATAGTATATAACGTTTTACGTTATTTTTTAATATTATATAGTGTTATACGTTATATCGTAATGGTATATAACGTTATACGTTATATCGTTATAGTATATAACGTTATACGTTGTAACGTTGTACTACATAACGTTATACGTTGTAACGGTGTACTACATAACGTTATACGTTATATCGTAATACTATACAACGTTATACGTTATACCGTAATGGTATAGAACGTTATACGTAATTTTGTAATAGTATATAACGTTATGCGTTATATCGTTATAGTATATAACGTTATACGTTGTAACGTTGTACTACATAACGTTATACGTTATATCGTAATGCTATATAACGTTATACGTTATTTTGTAATAGTATAAAACGTTATACGTTATTTTGTAATACTATATAACGTTATACGTTATTTTGTAATAGTATATAACGTTATACGTTATATCGTTATAGTATATAACGTTATACGTTATATCGTTATAGTATATAACGTTATACGTTATATCGTTAAGGAATATAACGTTATACGTTATTTTGTAATAGTATATAACGTTATACGTTATTTTGTAATACTATATAACGTTATACGTTATATCGCTATAGTATATAACGTTATACGTTATATCGTTATAGTATATAACGTTATACGTTATATCGTTAAGGTATATAACGTTATACGTTATTTTGTCATAGTATATAACGTTATACGTTATATCGTAATGGTATATAATGTTATACGTTATATCGTAATGGTATATAACGTTATACGTTATATCGTTATAGTATATAACGTTATACGTTGTAACGTTGTTCTACATAACGTTATACGTTGTAACGGTGTACTACATAACGTTATACGTTATATCGTAATGGTATAGAACGTTATACGTTATTTTGTAATAGTATATAACGTTATACGTTATATCGTAATAGTATATATCGCTATACGTCGTAACGGTATACTACATAACGTTATACTTTATATCGTAATGCTATATAACGTTATACGTTATTTTGTATTATTATATAACGTTATACGTTATTTTGTAATAGTATAAAACGTTACACGTTATTTTGTAATAGTATATAACGTTATACGTTATTTTGTAATAGTATATATCGTTATACGTTATTTTGTAATAGTATATAAAGTTATACGTTATATCGTAATGGTATATGACGTTATACGTTATATCGTTATAGTATATAGCGTTATACGTTGTAACGTTGTACTACATAACGTTATACGTTGTAACGGTGTACTACATAACGTTATACGTTATATCGTAATACTATACAACGTTATACGTTATATCCTAATGGTATATAACGTCATACGTTATATCGTTATAGTATATAACGTTATACGTTATATCGTTATGGTATATAACGTTATACGTTATATCGTTATAGTATATAACGTTATACGTTGTAGCGGTGTACTACATAACGTTATACGTTGTAACGGTGTACTACATAACGTTATACGTTATATCGTAATAGTATACAACGTTATTCGTTATATCGTAATAGTATATAACGTTATACGTAATATCGTAATAGTATATAACGCTATACGTTGTAACGGTATACTACATAATGTTATACGTTATTTCGTAATGCTATATAACGTTATACGTTATTTTGTAATATTATATAACGTTATACGTTATTTGGTAATAGTATATAAAGTTATACGTTATTTTGTAATAGTATATAACGTTATACGTTATATCGTAATGGTATATAACGTTATACGTTGTAACGGTGTACTACATAACGTTATACGTTGTAACGGTGTACTACATAACGTTATACGTTATATCGTAATGCTATATAACGTTATACGTTATATCGTAATGGTATATAACGTTATACGTTATATCGTTATAGTATATAACGTTATACGTTGTAACGGTGTACTACATAACGTTATACGTTGTAACGGAGTACTACATAACGTTATACGTTATATCGTAATAGTATACAACGTTATTCGTTATATCGTAATAGTATATAACGTTATACGTTATATCGTAATAGTATATAACGCTATACGTTGTAACGGTATACTACATAACGTTATACGTTATTTCGTAATGCTATATAACGTTATACGTTATTTTGTAATATTATATAACGTTATACGTTATTTGGTAATAGTATATAACGTTACACGTTATATCGTAATGGTATATAACGTTATACGTTATATCGTTATAGTATATAACGTTATACGTTGTAACGTTTTACTACATAACGTTATACGTTGTAACGTTTTACTACATAACGTTATACGTTGTAACGGTGCACTACATAACGTTATACGTTATATGATAATGGTATACAACGTTATACGTTATATCGTAATGCTATATAAAGTTATACGTTATTTTGTAATAGTATATAACGTTATACGTTATTTTGTAATAGTGTATAACGTTATACGTTATATCGTTATAGTATATAACGTTATACGTTATATCGTTATAGTATATAACGCTATACGTTATATCGTTATTGTATATAACGTTATACGTTATATCGTTAAGGTATATAACGTTATACGTTATATCGTAATGCTATATAAAGTTATACGTTATTTTGTAATAGTATATAACGTTATACGTTATATCGTTATAGTATATAACGCTATACGTTATATCGTTATAGTATATAACGTTATACGTTATATCGTTAAGGTATATAACGTTATACGTTATTTTGTAATAGTATATAACGTTATACGTTATATCGTAATGGTATATAACGTTATACGTTATATCGTAATAGTATATAACGTTATACGTTATATCGTTATAGTATATAACGTTATACGTTATATCGTTAAGGTATATAACGTTATACGTTATTTTGTAATAGTATATAACGTTATACGTTATATCGTAATGGTATATAACGTTATACGTTATATCGTAATGGTATATAACGTTATACGCTATATCGTTATAGTATATAGCGTTATACGTTGTAACGTTGTTCTACATAACGTTATACGTTCTAACGGTGTACTACATAACGTTATACGTTATATCGTAATACTATACAACGTTATACGTTATATCGTAATGGTATAGAACGTTATACGTTATATCGTAGTGCTATATAACGTTATACGTTATTTCGTAATATTATATAACGTTATACGTTATATCGTTATAGTATATAACGTTATACGTTGTAACGTTGTTCTACATAAAGTTATACGTTGTAACGGTGTACTACATAACGTTATACGTTATATCGTAATGCTATATAACGTTATACGTTATTTTGTAATATTATATAACGTTATACGTTAGTTGGTAATAGTATATAACGTTACACGTTATATCGTAATGGTATATAACGTTATGCGTTATATCGTTATAGTATATAACGTTATACGTTGTAACGTTGTACTACATAACGTTATACGCTGTAACGGTGTACTACATAACGTTATACGTTATATCGTAATACTATACAACGTTATACGTTATACCATAATGGTATAGAACGTTATACGTAATTTTGTAATAGTATATAACGTTATGCGTTATATCGTTATAGTATATAACGTTATACGTTGTAACGTTGTACTACATAACGTTATACGTTATATCGTAATGCTATATAACGTTATACGTTATTTTGTAATATTATATAACGTTATACGTTATATGATAATGGTATATAACGTTATACGTTATATCGTAATGCTATATAACGTTATACGTTATTTTGTAATAGTATAAAACGTTATACGTTATTTTGTAATACTATTTAACGTTATACGTTATTTTGTAATAGTATATAACGTTATACGTTATATCGTTATAGTATATAACGTTATACGTTATATCGTTATAGTATATAACGTTATACGTTATATCATTAAGGAATATAACGTTATACGTTATTTTGTAATAGTATATAACGTTATACGTTATTTTGTAATACTATATAACGTTATACGTTATATCGCTATAGTATATAACGTTATACGTTATATCGTTATAGTATATAACGTTATACGTTATATCGTTAAGGTATATAACGTTATACGTTATTTTGTAATAGTATATAACGTTATACGTTATATCGTAATGGTATATAATGTTATACGTTATATCGTAATGGTATATAACGTTATACGTTATATCGTTATAGTATATAACGTTATACGTTGTAACGTTGTTCTACATAACGTTATACGTTGTAACGGTGTACTACATAACGTTATACGTTATATCGTAATGATATAGAACGTTATACGTTATTTTGTAATAGTATATAACGTTATACGTTATATCGTAATAGTATATATCGCTATACGTCGTAACGGTATACTACATAACGTTCTACGTTATATCGTAATGCTATATAACGTTATACGTTATTTTGTATTATTATATAACGTTATACGTTATTTTGTAATAGTATAAAACGTTACACGTTATATCGTAATGGTATATAACGTTATACGTTATATCGTTATAGTATATAACGTTATACGTTGTAACGTTGTACTACATAACGTTATACGTTGTAACGGTGTACTACATAACGTTATACGTTATATCGTAATACTATACAACGTTATACGTTATATCGTAATGGTATATAACGTTATACGTTATATCGTAATAGTATATAACGTTATACGTTATATCGTTATAGTATATAACGTTATACGTTATATCGTTAAGGTATATAACGTTATACGTTATTTTGTAATAGTATATAACGTTATACGTTATATCGTAATGGTATATAACGTTATACGTTATATCGTAATGGTATATAACGTTATACGCTATATCGTTATAGTATATAGCGTTATACGTTATTTTGTAATAGTATATAACGTTATACGTTATATCGTAATGGTATATAACGTTATACGTTATATCGTAATAGTATATAACGTTATACGTTATATCGTTATAGTATATAACGTTATACGTTATATCGTTAAGGTATATAACGTTATACGTTATTTTGTAATAGTATATAACGTTATACGTTATATCGTAATGGTATATAACGTTATACGTTATTTCGTAATATTATATAACGTTATACGTTATATCGTTATAGTATATAACGTTATACGTTGTAACGTTGTTCTACATAAAGTTATACGTTGTAACGGTGTACTACATAACGTTATACGTTATATCGTAATGCTATATAACGTTATACGTTATTTTGTAATATTATATAACGTTATACGTTAGTTGGTAATAGTATATAACGTTACACGTTATATCGTAATGGTATATAACGTTATGCGTTATATCGTTATAGTATATAACGTTATACGTTGTAACGTTGTACTACATAACGTTATACGTTGTAACGGTGTACTACATAACGTTATACGTTATATCGTAATACTATACAACGTTATACGTTATACCGTAATGGTATAGAACGTTATACGTAATTTTGTTATAGTATATAACGTTATGCGTTATATCGTTATAGTATATAACGTTATACGTTGTAACGTTGTACTACATAACGTTATACGTTATATCGTAATGCTATATAACGTTATACGTTATTTTGTAATATTATATAACGTTATACGTTATATGATAATGGTATATAACGTTATACGTTATATCGTAATGCTATATAACGTTATACGTTATTTTGTAATAGTATAAAACGTTATACGTTATTTTGTAATACTATTTAACGTTATACGTTATTTTGTAATAGTATATAACGTTATACGTTATATCGTTATAGTATATAACGTTATACGTTATATCGTTATAGTATATAACGTTATACGTTATATCATTAAGGAATATAACGTTATACGTTATTTTGTAATAGTATATAACGTTATACGTTATTTTGTAATACTATATAACGTTATACGTTATATCGCTATAGTATATAACGTTATACGTTATATCGTTATAGTATATAACGTTATACGTTATATCGTTAAGGTATATAACGTTATACGTTATTTTGTAATAGTATATAACGTTATACGTTATATCGTAATGGTATATAATGTTATACGTTATATCGTAATGGTATATAACGTTATACGTTATATCGTTATAGTATATAACGTTATACGTTGTAACGTTGTTCTACATAACGTTATACGTTGTAACGGTGTACTACATAACGTTATACGTTATATCGTAATGATATAGAACGTTATACGTTATTTTGTAATAGTATATAACGTTATACGTTATATCGTAATAGTATATATCGCTATACGTCGTAACGGTATACTACATAACGTTCTACGTTATATCGTAATGCTATATAACGTTATACGTTATTTTGTATTATTATATAACGTTATACGTTATTTTGTAATAGTATAAAACGTTACACGTTATATCGTAATGGTATATAACGTTATACGTTATATCGTTATAGTATATAACGTTATACGTTGTAACGTTGTACTACATAACGTTATACGTTGTAACGGTGTACTACATAACGTTATACGTTATATCGTAATACTATACAACGTTATACGTTATATCGTAATGGTATATAACGTTATACGTTATATCGTAATAGTATATAACGTTATACGTTATATCGTTATAGTATATAACGTTATACGTTATATCGTTAAGGTATATAACGTTATACGTTATTTTGTAATAGTATATAACGTTATACGTTATATCGTAATGGTATATAACGTTATACGTTATATCGTAATGGTATATAACGTTATACGCTATATCGTTATAGTATATAGCGTTATACGTTATTTTGTAATAGTATATAACGTTATACGTTATATCGTAATGGTATATAACGTTATACGTTATATCGTAATAGTATATAACGTTATACGTTATATCGTTATAGTATATAACGTTATACGTTATATCGTTAAGGTATATAACGTTATACGTTATTTTGTAATAGTATATAACGTTATACGTTATATCGTAATGGTATATAACGTTATACGTTATTTCGTAATATTATATAACGTTATACGTTATATCGTTATAGTATATAACGTTATACGTTGTAACGTTGTTCTACATAAAGTTATACGTTGTAACGGTGTACTACATAACGTTATACGTTATATCGTTAAGGTATATAACGTTATACGTTATTTTGTAATAGTATATAACGTTATACGTTATATCGTTATAGTATATAACGCTATACGTTATATCGTTATAGTATATAACGTTATACGTTATATCGTTAAGGTATATAACGTTATACGTTATTTTGTAATAGTATATAACGTTATACGTTATATCGTAATGGTATATAACGTTATACGTTATATCGTAATAGTATATAACGTTATACGTTATATCGTTATAGTATATAACGTTATACGTTATATCGTTAAGGTATATAACGTTATACGTTATTTTGTAATAGTATATAACGTTATACGTTATATCGTAATGGTATATAACGTTATACGTTATATCGTAATGGTATATAACGTTATACGCTATATCGTTATAGTATATAGCGTTATACGTTGTAACGTTGTTCTACATAACGTTATACGTTCTAACGGTGTACTACATAACGTTATACGTTATATCGTAATACTATACAACGTTATACGTTATATCGTAATGGTATAGAACGTTATACGTTATATCGTAGTGCTATATAACGTTATACGTTATTTCGTAATATTATATAACGTTATACGTTATATCGTTATAGTATATAACGTTATACGTTGTAACGTTGTTCTACATAAAGTTATACGTTGTAACGGTGTACTACATAACGTTATACGTTATATCGTAATGCTATATAACGTTATACGTTATTTTGTAATATTATATAACGTTATACGTTAGTTGGTAATAGTATATAACGTTACACGTTATATCGTAATGGTATATAACGTTATGCGTTATATCGTTATAGTATATAACGTTATACGTTGTAACGTTGTACTACATAACGTTATACGTTGTAACGGTGTACTACATAACGTTATACGTTATATCGTAATACTATACAACGTTATACGTTATACCGTAATGGTATAGAACGTTATACGTAATTTTGTAATAGTATATAACGTTATGCGTTATATCGTTATAGTATATAACGTTATACGTTGTAACGTTGTACTACATAACGTTATACGTTATATCGTAATGCTATATAACGTTATACGTTATTTTGTAATATTATATAACGTTATACGTTATATGATAATGGTATATAACGTTATACGTTATATCGTAATGCTATATAACGTTATACGTTATTTTGTAATAGTATAAAACGTTATACGTTATTTTGTAATACTATTTAACGTTATACGTTATTTTGTAATAGTATATAACGTTATACGTTATATCGTTATAGTATATAACGTTATACGTTATATCGTTATAGTATATAACGTTATACGTTATATCATTAAGGAATATAACGTTATACGTTATTTTGTAATA
>NW_026109510.1:30000-32890 GCF_024516045.1 Bombus affinis | reverse complement strand
GATCTACGGCTCTCTTTCGGGGATAAATTACAAGCACAGAGTATGTTAAACGCAACGACGACCCATCGATGCGACGGTCCTCGTCGTTGTCAGTCGCTCGCGCAGAGTATATCTCTACGCACGAAGAGACGGAGTGGGCATTAGATCCCTGGGGCTATTCGAGTAAAACGTCTTAAGAAAAGACGGTTGTACGGCAAAATTCCGCACCGTTACCAAGTTTACTTTTATCTGAGGCTGTTCTCCTTCTCTCCTCTCTCGACCGAGTTCCCATATTTGCTTTCTCTCAGTCTCGCCAAAATAATATTCATTTAAGACGACGTCGGGGGCGCGGACATCGTGCTCATCGAAAACCTGCAAACGTATGCAAATCTGCTGATATGAAAAAAAAATCGGTCACGAGGACAACACTACGTATATATATATATATATATATATATATATAATATATTCGATAACCGACACGAAGCGGTGCATAAGCGGGCGGTCGTACGAAAGGACGACTCACGACGCCGCTAGCACTCACGCAGGTCCGTGACGGTTCTCTCCGCTCTTATTCGTATCCTTCTTCGTGCGCTTCCTCCGACTCTGAAACGTTCTACGTATCGTAAGAACGACGGCGGGTTGTCGAAGGCACCAAGGGACAGAGAGAGACAGAGGTAGAGTTTCGTAGTGTCTCCCGTGAACACGATAGTTTATATATCGAGCATGCGTACGAATTGCACGGTCTCGACACGACCGCGACGAACGCCGACGAGCGTCCAACAATCGCTCGTACGTCGCGTACGTTCTCTCGCGTCCGCTCTTGTTCGTATCCTTCTTCGTGCGCTTCCTCCGACTCTGAAACGTTCTACGTATCGTAAGAACGACGGCGGGTTGTCGAAGGCACCAAGGGACAGAGAGAGACAGATAGAGAGGAACGACACGCAACGCAAGCAGTCTTAGGTTTACGTGAGCAACCCTCAGCCAGGCGTGGTCCAGGAATTGTATCCGTGGACCGCAATGTGCGTTCGAAATGTCGATGTTCATGTGTCCTGCAGTTCACACGTTGACGCGCAATTAGCTGCGTTCTTCATCGACCCACGAGCCAAGTGATCCACCGTTCAGGGTAATCTTTTCATATATTTTTTAAAACTCTTGTACTCCATGTACTCTTAATACTCGGTTCGAGCGAAGCCGAGATCCGACACGACCGACCAACGGGAATCGGACGCGCAGAAGTCGCCGGAAGATCGACGACACGAAAACGTTCGAAAATGAAATCCGACGAACGCGCGAAGATACGCGCGTCCGCCGGCCGGGCGAAAAGTACATTATGATATATAACAACCATCGAGATCGAAGCTCCGTTCGTCAGGAAACGACGGGGATATAACACCCGATTCTGAATCCTCTGTGCAGCACACGATCTCGCGAAGAAATACGCACGGTGGCTAGCCCATATATATATATATGTGTGTGTGTGTATATATAATACGATATGCATTCCTCTCGTCCAATTATTCAAGAAAAAGAGCGTGCGCCTCCATCGTTCGGGTGATGTAAAGATTCGATGGGACTCGCGCGACCCTCGGCCTCGAGCGGTCTTTCCTCCCAATATCCAGAAGCCGAGCTTTGAAAAAACTCTAGCGACGGCACGGGTGTCCGACTCACGACATCGAGGCTTCGAAGTCGGCGATCTCCTCCGAACGGATGGCGATCGCGACGACTCAAAGCGTGAAAAATCGACGAAAGAGAACACATCTCCGTTCAGGTGATTGTTTTTTTTAAAAAATAAAAAAATTCGATGGGACTCGCATCCATCTACCTCGCGCGGTCTTTCTTCCCAATATCCAGAAGCCGAGCTTTGAAAAAACTTCAGCGACGGCACGGGTGTCCGACTCACGACAACGAGGATAGACAGCCTGCGGTCCCCTCTGAACGGGTTATATGCGACGAACTAGACGAAACTTTAGTCGTTCAGGTGGTATAAAAAAAAAAAATTCGATGGGACGCACGCGCAGCCGTCGTCCTCGAGCGGTCTTTCTTCCCAATATCCAGAAGCCGAGCTTTGAAAAAACTCTAGCGACGGCACGGGTGTCCGACTCACGACATCGAGGGTAGACAGCCTGCGGTCCCCTCTGAACCAACTTCGGCTAGACTAGTTACGAATCGTTGCTACGCATCGTCATCATAGTCATCGTCATCATCATCATTATCATAGCGGGCCAACATCCACGCAATGCGTTTTCGTTCTAGGTTACCCGATCCACGAGTATGTTACAAGTGGTTTCGTTATTTCGAACAAAACGACATACGAAGAACACACGCCCTATGGGTAGGAAGCACGTTTCGAGAACGACCGAGAGCGGTGAAAGAGACGAAAGGTCGACGCGCATAAGGTATCCATGGATCTTCGAAGAGAACCTTCGAAGATATGTCGGTATCCTTTCTACATGCGCGACTCGCTACTCGTACTTTCGCTCTCGTCGACTCGTTTTAGTCGCTTCGTTCGATCCCAAAGAGGAGTCTTCGATGTCCCGTTGCTAGGAGGAGAGCAGACGCAACACAGACCACGAAACATAGAAGAGAATAGGCGAGCATGATCTCTCCGACACGAGGCACTTTAGAGATTTTGTTATTCGTTTGTACGGTCTCCACGACGCAAAAAAAAAAAATACGAGATCGTGGCGGCGGGTCTTTCTGTATACGGCCTCACGCAAGCGCCTCGATCTCATTTCTCTTTACGGGTGGTTTCCATTCGTAATTTTTCGTTCGATATTCGTGTCAAAGTTTAATTTTCGAAAGCTCAAGTTCCCATTTATAGTTTTATTATAAAATCATAATATTCGCAGACGGCGGGTCTTTCTGTGTACGACCTCACGCAGGCGCCTCGAATTCGTTTATGTATGTA
>NW_026109510.1:22500-27500 GCF_024516045.1 Bombus affinis | reverse complement strand
CTTAGCGGTAAAGCACGTATACGCATGCTGGACATACCGTAAGAATATTCTTTTATAAGCTTCAACACCTCTGTAGAGACGCGTTACCAGAAGATAACGCACTCTACAGAACGCCAAAAGGACCATCGTGCAGCTACAAATAGCTTACAACCGATGGTCTCTGCAAGAATGGCTACTCCGTAAGTACAAGCACACACGCATCCAACTTTTGTCAAATACGTGCACACAGGTCACCAGCTTCCCGACTAAGGGGAAGCTTGCCACGTTAACGGTCATTACGTCCTAGACTTCGACCCGCGGCGCAGCAGTGTAGAGAAAAAACCAGTACGAGAACGGAGGAACAGTCGAGAAATAGCGTAAAATACACTAAGACTCGAGGAGCGGTGACTGAATTCTCAACCGAGGCCGTAGAATAGCCACGCGCCCAGCGCTGTTCCGACCGAACCGTCCGGCTCGACGCTTCTCTTATAGATACCAAGGGGCCGGCCGGAAGGCCGGCGCCGGTCGGGCTAGCGGCCGCGCGCTTATGGTGCAAAACCTCCGTAGCAACGTACCGTTCGGAAGGGACGCTGGAACTTAGTCGCTCGCACGTTCAATAACTACTATATAAAGGCGATATCCAACCATCGAAATATTTTACCACAAGCATTATTAACATATTATAAATGCATTTTTACCAAAAAATTAATTTTTTTTTTCACCGAAAAATTGCATCAGTAAACATACAGTTTTATCGACTATGGACGAAAAATAACTTTATAATCGATTAAAACACGTTAAAATAACACGAAATATGTAAAAAGATATATACCTTGTAACATTAATTAACGAAAAAATTGCAAAAATATCCCAGTCGTATCAGTCCGACGGAAGCTAATTTTTCAAAAAATTCGACAAAAATGTTTAATCCGATTGTATTTAATAGAGATATAACGATCCCTGTCAAAAAAATTATACCTTATAACGCTTTTTAACGAAATAACTCGAAATAACCATTTCGGACTTTTCGCACCGGCCGAACTTCTTCAAAGTCCCAACGTCCCGTCGCATAGTTCCGTTTCTAGAAAACGTTCCAGCGACCAAATAAACGCTTAATCCCGACGTAAAACGTCGAGATACGTCCATTTGTGCAAAAATATTCCTACCTTGTAACACTTTTAAGCGAGATAACTCGAAAAAACGTGTTCGATACGGAAATTTTTCAAAGTCCCAACGAAAAAATCGAAACTTTGTAGAAGGTCTTGGGGACGACATAAACGCTTAATCCCGACGTAAAACGTCGAGATACGTCGATTTATGCAAAAATATTCCTACCTTGTAACACTTTTAAGCGAGATAACTCGAAAAAACCTTTTCGGTCTTTTCGCACCGGCCGAACTTCTTCAAAGTCCCAACGTCCCGTCGCATAGTTCCGTTTCTAGAAAACGTTCCAGCGACCAAATAAACGCTTAATCCCGACGTAAAACGTCGAGATACGTCCATTTATGCAAAAATATTCCTACCTTGTAACACTTTTAAGCGAGATAACTCGAAAAAACCTTTTCGGTCCTTTCGCACCGGCCGAACTTCTTCAAAGTCCCAACGTCCCGTCGCATAGTTCCGTTTCTAGAAAACGTTCCAGCGACCAAATAAACGCTTAATCCCGACGTAAAACGTCGAGATACGTCCATTTATGCAAATATATTCCTACCTTGTAACACTTTTAAGCGAGATAACTCGAAAAAACCTTTTCGGTCTTTTCGCACCGGCCGAACTTCTTCAAAGTCCCAACGTCCCGTCGCATAGTTCCGTTTCTAGAAAACGTTCCAGCGACCAAATAAACGCTTAATCCCGACGTAAAACGTCGAGATACGTCCATTTATGCAAATATATTCCTACCTTGTAACACTTTTAAGCGAGATAACTCGAAAAAACCTTTTCGGTCTTTTCGCACCGGCCGAACTTCTTCAAAGTCCCAACGTCCCGTCGCATAGTTCCGTTTCTAGAAAACGTTCCACCGACCAAATAAACGCTTAATCCCGACGTAAAACGTCGAGATACGTCCATTTATGCAAAAATATTCCTACCTTGTAACACTTTTAAGCGAGATAACTCGAAAAAACCTTTTCGGTCTTTTCGCACCGGCCGAACTTCTTCAAAGTCCCAACGTCCCGTCGCATAGTTCCGTTTCTAGAAAACGTTCCAGCGACCAAATAAACGCTTAATCCCGACGTAAAACGTCGAGATACGTCCATTTATGCAAATATATTCCTACCTTGTAACACTTTTAAGCGAGATAACTCGAAAAAACCTTTTCGGTCTTTTCGCACCGGCCGAACTTCTTCAAAGTCCCAACGTCCCGTCGCATAGTTCCGTTTCTAGAAAACGTTCCAGCGACCAAATAAACGCTTAATCCCGACGTAAAACGTCGAGATACGTCCATTTATGCAAAAATATTCCTACCTTGTAACACTTTTAAGCGAGATAACTCGAAAAAACCTTTTCGGTCTTTTCGCACCGGCCGAACTTCTTCAAAGTCCCAACGTCCCGTCGCATAGTTCCGTTTCTAGAAAACGTTCCAGCGACCAAATAAACGCTTAATCCCGACGTAAAACGTCGAGATACGTCCATTTATGCAAATATATTCCTACCTTGTAACACTTTTAAGCGAGATAACTCGAAAAAACCTTTTCGGTCTTTTCGCACCGGCCGAACTTCTTCAAAGTCCCAACGTCCCGTCGCATAGTTCCGTTTCTAGAAAACGTTCCACCGACCAAATAAACGCTTAATCCCGACGTAAAACGTCGAGATACGTCCATTTATGCAAAAATATTCCTACCTTGTAACACTTTTAAGCGAGATAACTCGAAAAAACCTTTTCGGTCTTTTCGCACCGGCCGAACTTCTTCAAAGTCCCAACGTCCCGTCGCATAGTTCCGTTTCTAGAAAACGTTCCAGCGACCAAATAAACGCTTAATCCCGACGTAAAACGTCGAGATACGTCCATTTATGCAAATATATTCCTACCTTGTAACACTTTTAAGCGAGATAACTCGAAAAAACCTTTTCGGTCTTTTCGCACCGGCCGAACTTCTTCAAAGTCCCAACGTCCCGTCGCATAGTTCCGTTTCTAGAAAACGTTCCAGCGACCAAATAAACGCTTAATCCCGACGTAAAACGTCGAGATACGTCCATTTATGCAAAAATATTCCTACCTTGTAACACTTTTAAGCGAGATAACTCGAAAAAACCTTTTCGGTCCTTTCGCACCGGCCGAACTTCTTCAAAGTCCCAACGTCCCGTCGCATAGTTCCGTTTCTAGAAAACGTTCCAGCGACCAAATAAACGCTTAATCCCGACGTAAAACGTCGAGATACGTCCATTTATGCAAATATATTCCTACCTTGTAACACTTTTAAGCGAGATAACTCGAAAAAACCTTTTCGGTCTTTTCGCACCGGCCGAACTTCTTCAAAGTCCCAACGTCCCGTCGCATAGTTCCGTTTCTAGAAAACGTTCCAGCGACCAAATAAACGCTTAATCCCGACGTAAAACGTCGAGATACGTCCATTTATGCAAAAATATTCCTACCTTGTAACACTTTTAAGCGAGATAACTCGAAAAAACGTGTTCGATACGGAAATTTTTCCATGTCCCAATGTGCAATTCGAAACTTTTTAGAACGTTTCAAGAACAAAATTAACGCTTAATCCCGATGTATTTAATTAGAATATATCGATTTATGCCAGAATATACGTACCTTATAACGCTTATTATGGAATTAATGCGAAAGGAACTTTCGGTACTTTCGGCACTTTTGGAGCAGTGCGAAACAATTCAAAGTGCCAACGTCCCAGTCAGCTAGGTCCGGTGGAAAAAATTTAAAAAAAAAATAAAAAGAAACCGTTACGTTCGGCTAGACGGCGTCGAACAATAACGATTTCTATAAAAATTTCCATACCTCGTAACGCTTTTTGAGGAATTATTTCGAAAGGAACGTTCGGCCTTTTCGTACCTGGACGAGAGAAATTTCAAAGTTCCAACGTCCCAGTCAGCTAGGTCCGGTGGAAAAAAATTTTTTAAAAAAATAAAAAGAAACCGTTACGTTTGGCTAGACGACGTCGAACAATAACGGTTTCTATAAAAATTTCCATACCTCGTAACGCTTTTTGAGAAATTATTTCGAAAGGAACGTTCGGCCTTTTCGTACCGGGACGAGAGAAATTTCAAAGTTCCAACGTCCCAGTCAGCTAGGTCCGGTGGAAAAAAATTTTTTAAAAAAATAAAAAGAAACCGTTACGTTCGGCTAGACGACGTCGAACAATAACGGTTTCTATAAAAATTTGCATACCTCGTAACGCTTTTTGAGGAATTATTTCGAAAGGAACGTTCGGCCTTTTCGTACCGGGGCGAGAGAAATTTCAAAGTTCCAACGTCCCAGTCAGCTAGGTCCGGTGGAAAAAATTTAAAGAAAAAACAAAACGAAACCGCTACGTTCGACTAGATTACGTCGAACTATAACGATTTCAATAAAAATTTCCACACCTCGTAACGCACTTTAAGGAGTTATTTCGAACTTTAAGGAGTTATTGCGATTATTTCAAAGTCCTCGCGGTACCACGTCGGGACGCGATACGCTCTTACGCGTTGCTCGCTCGCTCCGCTCGCTCGAAAAAAAATATGGACCAACCCAAAACCAATCCCTTTCGCGTTCGTTCTTCGATCTCGTTCGAATCTCGGTTCGAACGCGATCGGGAACGGTTTTAGGTTAGGCTAGAATCGTACGAGCGAGCGCAGCGAGCGAGCAACGATCGAAATTTCCACGCTGTAAGCGTACTAGATATTTTCCTATCCCTGTACGTTTTTTTTATCCGTCGTACTCTCTCCGATCGAAGGAGAGTCATGGACGAAACGTAAAAAAAGGGGAAACGAAACGAGAGGAAACGTTCGACTGCGTGCGCGCGCGCGCACGGCGCGTCGCTCCCCACCTCGTACCTTAATAGATTGCTACCTACTCCGCC
>NW_026109510.1:12500-17500 GCF_024516045.1 Bombus affinis | reverse complement strand
ACGCAGGAACAGTGTGTTGTGCAGAGTTCGGCGACCTCGAGGGGCGTTAGGGTCTCTGATTTTATCCCTACGGCCGCCATTGGCGGGTTGTGCTTCGACCCTCTGCAGGCGATCGCGACTCCTGTGCCGAATCCGGGTATTTTCCCATCGATGCTGTATGGTTCTTGCATTAATATTATGTCATCCCCATCGGCGTCCATTTGCGTCCGGATCTCATAAGGAGTTGTTTTGGATCGCTGCATGTTGTGCTGCAGGATCCTTATTTCCCTTTTCCTCCCAAGTCCTCTTCTGTCCCTGCGTTGCTCTTTATACATATTGCGTCCTTGCTATTATTGCTTCCAAGGCTTTCGTATACATTGGGCATTTCGCGTTGGAAGCTGCGTGGTCGCCCTTCCTCCCTGCTCTCTTGCAGTTTACGCAGGTGGCGTGCCCATCCTTATCTTTGCACTCTTTAGTGCTGTGCCCACTTTCTGCACAGTGCGCGCAGATTTCGTAGTTAACGCGGCAATATTTTGCCACGTGTCCGTATCCTTGACACTTGTAGCAGCGACTAATTGCTATGTAATCTTTAACTTTGCAGGCATTCCATGAGAGGAAGATCTTACCTTTCAATAGTTTCTCCCTTACCTGGGGGGGCACTTCGATGACCCAGTTCGTCTCCTCTTGATCCTTTCTGCCGGTCCTGAAGCAGAACTTGATGGCTGCAACGTCGTCCTCATTTAGTCTTTCTTGGTTCTGCTTCCTCATGCAGGCCAGGATCTCCTTCTCTGGAATGTCCCTCGGGACGTCGTAGATGATCATCCTGGGGGGTCTCCGCTGCGGCGTGCTAGCTTTTAGTCCAGCCTCCTTTAGTTTCGAGTTCTCGGTGAACTCTTTTAGGCTCTCCGGCTTCGTCGTCTCAACGGCTAGGCCGTTTCCCTTTATTTTCCGGACGGCCGTAACTTGGATTCCTCTCTTGCGGGGATTCACTAGGGTGAACACCGCGTCAAGTGCTTCTTCGCTCGTTTGAATCTCGCCACCTTCTCTTTCCGGTCGAATTATGACCACATTTTTGGGCGGCTTGACCGCCGTCTGCTCGACCTTGTTGCTCGTTATCTTTACTTTTTCGGCATATGTCGGCTCCCTCTGTTCCTGCTGCGTCGTTCTCAAGACGGCTGTTTCTAGCCGCCTGGTTGCTTTGTTGACGGCGTTCATTATCGCCGTTTCCTTATTCTTCTCATCTCCGGCACTCTGCTCTAGCCTGCCTGTCAGGTAGCTATTATGGAGCAGTAGCTCGTCAACAATGCCCCTCATTTCTTTGAAGTGCCGTAGGATTACTGCGGCGTGTTCCTTGTTTATTTTCCTGGCCGAGTCTAAGCAGAACGCCGTGACCTTCCTCTCTATGTCACTGGCCTGTGCCTTTATATCGGGCACTTGCCGCTTATCCTCCCCGGCCAATCTCTCCTCATCTCTGGGGGGGTTGTTTCTCCCCAGGCTTGCTCTCATCGTCTTCTCTGGTATCCTCGGGCTTGGAGTGGCCTCGTTCTTTTCCATCTGTTTCCTCAGGGGTTGGAGGACCACTCTGGCCTCTGCGCCAGTAGATAGGGACAGAGGGAATCTCGTTAATCCATTCATGCGCGTCACTAATTAGATGACGAGGCATTTGGCTACAATCTATGTCTTATTACAAGTACACACTTCCGAGGTACCCCCTCGTAAGGTTCTAAAATTTTATGTTACCTCAATTGATTGAACAATTTCTGGTAACACTTGACAACGGACAAACGAAGATTTGTGTATATAATAAATAATAATAAAATAATTTCATATGTACAATTTGAGTATTGAGTAAATAAATAAATAAATAACATGTAAGACGTAGACATATCTGGGATGTTTATTTCTTTTTTGGTTAATAATCGTTTCGAGTTTTTAATCATCGATAAATATATTGCACAGCTCTATTGAGCTTCTTAATACATTTAAAAGCATTGTCTTGATCTCGTTGTTGGCGATTCCCAACCGCTTGAGGACTTTTTCAGTATTAGGCGTGATAGTGCCTCTACTGCCCAAGACCACCGGGAGAATCTCTCCTCCTTTGGCGTTAAATATTTCCTTTAATGCCCTTAGGCATGGCCGATACTTTTCTACTTTCTCTTTTTCGGCTAAGGCCAGGTAGTTTTTGTTCTCGTAGCGGACAGTTACGTCGACCACGAGAACCCTTTCCCCGTTTTTGATTACGAGGTCCGGTTTGAATAAACTGCCCTCGGCCTTAATCGTCGGCTCTACAAATACTTCATTCTTTTTGTTATTTTTCAATTTTTCTTCAAGGAGAGATTTGACCTCGTCGTGCCTCTTGATTCTTAAGCCTTTGGTGTGCTGACACAGCCCAAGTATGTGTCCAAGGGTCTCGGGCTGGGCTCTACATCTTCGACATGTTATATCAATGTTTTTGTCGGCCCGTGCCAGCACCGATCTTGTACCAAAGGTGTTAGTTCTCAATCGAAGGGCATCGATGAGTCTCGATGGCTTGAGCAGACTATGGTCCTCAAGCCACAAGTTGCCAGTATGGTTTTTAATGAAATCAGGGACGCCTTGTCCCTGGCATTTTAGATCAGCCCATTGGCTGATATGCTCTTTCCTTAAACGTTTGCGAGCTTTCTCAATATCCTCCAAGGAGGCTGGCCAATTGATCCGCAAGGAGTTGGCCGTTTGCTTTAGCTTTTTATTGGCTGCTTCGTCGATAAGGCCAGCGACTGCTGGATCGATCGAGTTAGCGATCTTTATTGCACTTTTTAGGATACCGAGTTTGATTATGTGTTCAAATCTCGGTATTCCCAATCCTCCACAGGCCTTTGCAGTGTAAAAGAAGCCTGTGGCAGTGGAAGGCATGAGGTGTAGAATAATTTTAATTTCCTGTCTGACCTCGCTGTCTAGTAGTTTGAGCACGGTATCACTTGGCGGACTTACAAGTAGATGGTAAATATAGCGAGGGAAGATGTATTTAGTTAGAAGTTCCAGCTTCTGGCCCGGCTTAAGGGAGAGTTTCCTCACCCTTTTCACCACGCTCAGAAGTTCTGGAACAATAACACCACAATGGACGCCTTTCCAGGGACCGATTTTGGCGCCCAGGTATTTGAAAGCCTCATCGGGATCTACATTGGGCATTGATTGATTCCCGAATTTAAGTCCTGGTTCTTTAATGAACCAGGTATCTTTTTTGGCCACAACCTCGAAGGTTTGGCATTTTTCAATTGAGAGATTCATTTGGAGGCTTAACAAATAGTCGGCAAGGATGTCTACTTGGTGTTGCGCTTCCCTCGCGTCCGCTCCAAGTAATACAATATCGTCAGCGAAGGCCAGAACTGAGACTTTTCGATTCTGACTAACATTGATTCCACTAGTTTGTGTCTCAATTTCATCCAGCAGTGGCTCCAGGCATAAATTAAAAAGTAAGGGCGATAGGGGGTCGCCTTGCTTAACTCCTCGGCGGATCATGATCTCGACCCCGCCATCTTTAGTTTTAATAGTAGTTTTGATATTATTATACATTTCGTCAATTAAGTCGACGATAGGGGCGGGCACACCCTTTTTTGCCAGACAAGGTTTTAAAGCTACATGAGGCACTGTATCGAAAGCTTTTGAGATATCCACAATAGTGAATATCCCACCGCTATTTATTTTGCTATAGTTTAGGGCTGAATTAAACAATTCGATATTAATTTTACATCCGTTTTCGGATGTAAAGCCCTTTTGTCTCATATTCAATACAGCGCCTTTTCTTATCCTCCCGTCGATAATGGAGGATAAGATTCGGCCTAAAATCGGACTAATAGTAATGGGTCTCCAGTTCTCGACCGAGCTGCTTGGCTTATTTAATTTAGGAATGAGAGTTGTTCTATTCTCCTTCCATACGGAGGGAAAATAAGAGTAATATAATAGTATATTGTAAATTTTTGCCATTATGATAGGCAGGCCGGGGATGGTTAAATGATCACTTTGCAATCCATCCGGTCCTGCTGCAGCTTTCTTTCTAATTTTGCCGATTCTCTCCCCCACATCCTCAGCCGTTATCGGCGGGAAGATCTCGGATAGGGATAGTTTGGGGGCCCTCGTAACTGGAATCGGGACATATGTGGTACCCACTTGTCCCCACAGCTTATCGTAAAGCCCCCTCACTTCCTCAGATCCGGGAGGTTGCCTGGCTGGTTCGAGATATGCCTGATCATTATTGACCACGGCATCAGCCAGTCTCCTTGGGCACTCATGGAATAACTCCTGGCAACGAGCGTATGAGAATCGCTTCCTGGAGTTTCTATTGTTTCTTTTAGAATTTTTGGCTGCTCTTGGTCTTTTAGTTTTCTTTTTATCCAGTTGGTTTTTAAGTTTATTTATAAGCTCGTATAGAGCTGTGCGTATAAAGTGATCGAGTCTCTCCGTTAGGGATTCTCGATCATCTTGGTACTCATCCCAGATTGACATCAACCGACTGTAAACCTCCTTTAAAATAGGGGGCACCTCGGTTGGCTTACTAATTTCATCTTTAAGTAAGAGCTTCCACTCTTGGGCAAGCTCGCTCTCGTTGCGGCCTACAGGCGAGCCAAAGCTGGCATTGCCTGAACTAACGAGATCGCACCCTCCCTCTGTTGCCAGTGAGGTAGCATCTTGGGGGCTTTCCTCACCAATTAAATTTAATTTTTTTCTTTGATACTTTATTTGGTCGATCGTTTTTGTGGTGAGGAATTTGCTAATTTCTTTATTGGGATGTTTATGGTTTTTAAATATTTCCCAAAGCCCCTTCAAGCGTGCTACCTCTTCTACTTTCCAAGTTTTAGTATTTTCTTCTGGGGGGTCCGCTCCCCTTCTTTTAATATTTCTAACGGCAGGGTGCGCATGCCGTTCGTGGGTGGATAGCCCTCTGCGCGATCCAAAGCTCATGGGACAGGCCTCGCACTGAAACTCTCCTGTCATGGAGGCCTGGCTGCTAGCGCCACCACACTTAGGTATGTGGCATCTAGCCC